>NW_007247443.1:1245-102532 GCF_000164805.1 Carlito syrichta
CCCGGGGCTCAGGCAATCCACTCACCTCAGCCTCCCAAAGGCACGGGATTACAGGCTGAGCCACTGAGCCTGGCTGAAGGAAACATCTCTTAAACAACTAATTGCCCGGTTATCTGACTACAGTTGTGATAAGTTCTTTGAAGGGGACACCCACAGTGGTGAGAGAACATAGAACGGGCTACCACATCCTGCCATCCGGTCAGAATCCATGCCTCTGGAAAAGGGCTGCTTGAACTGAGTTCATTGCAGGGCGGGGCAGATCACTAAGGGTAGGACACCCAGCATGTGGGGGGCTCAGGAAAGAGAAGGAGCAATGCGGAGTGTGGGAGGAATGGAGAGAGGAGGGGGCACTTCTGAGTAGCTGAAAAAAACTCCACAGAGAAGAGGAGCTCAAGGTGAGGTTGAAAGAGGATGTGGGGTGGCAACCACCAGCTGCCCTGTAAGAACTGAAAACTTGATCATTTAAGCCTGTTAGGAACATCACCAATGGTCGCATGGAGAATGGGGGAGGAGCAGACAGCTGGCCGAGCCACTGTATGACTAATGAAGAAGCTATCGTGGAAGCCAAATTTTGACTGAACTTTGTTTCTTTTTTCCCTGCTTAGCTAAAATGATGGGTTTTTGCATAAAATCCCAACAGAGGCTCAGTTTGATCGATGTCCTGCATGATGCTGATTCAAACCACATTAAGAAAAAACTAGAAGAGTGTCCTACCAGGCAAATGTGATTTATAAAATGTTTCAATCCAAGTGAACTTGATTGGAGAACACTTGGGCTCATCTACTAATTGAAAGATTTCAAAGACAAGCTTGTAATATTTCCTCAATACCTATAAAAATACTTTCAGATGAGTCCAATACTGAGTTACAGTCAACTTTTAATAGATGGTCCACTAAGAGGAGAATAATGGTAGAACAAATAGGTTTGCAGCCAATCCTAAGAGTTCTTGGTCAAAGATATCTGGGCAGTTTCTTAATTTGAACAAAATATGATTCACAGACACTTTAAAAAAACCAAATGACTTTAGCTATAACAGAAGTTTAAAATCTGTTTGTAATAAGACCTATTCTGTGGAAATCTCCATCTTAAAACATGTCCATACACACACACACATGCATACACATGTGTGTGTGCACACACGCACACATTGTATCCGAATCATTCTGTGCTCTCATCGTGAATCACTGCTTTTATTCTTCTGAATTCTTCTAAAAATACACATAGTGCTTCATTAACACCAGAAGGCTCTCTCCTGAGTCATTTTATATTTGACGAGAAACAAGCATTGTGTATGATGATGAACACCAGCTTTGCTCCCGTGTTCTTACAGAGCAATACACTTATCAAAGACACTATTCTAATCATTTTCCCTTGCTCAGATTTCATATTGTATGTTCAAGCCTCCTCTCCACCAGCCCAAACATCTCTGCAGCTACCTCCTGTTTAGGAAAGAGGGGATTGTAGGTCATCACTCTGCTAAGACATCCCAGGGAGAAGACAGAGTGTCAGAACCCCAAAGGGGCTTCTGGGCTCCCTTTTTATCTTCCACAATGAGTTTCCTACTTTCAGATGTAAATGAGTTGAGGAATAGGGACTTATCTACAGCAAAGCTTTATCAAAAAGGGGGCTTATAGATATAGGCTCCAATTATTTTCAAATTGGAATATGTATACATAATTTCCTGTGTGTATGTATGAATGTATGTGTATACCTACATATATGCACATATACTTTACATACACACACTATATTCCCCTTTAGAAAAATGAGGGAAAAAGTGAATGGCCTTTTAAAATGTCAAAGTCATATTAGATGAGATGACACCTCTGCTCAAAACATTCCAGAAATCTCACATTTCACACAAAACGAAATGCAACAGGGTCCACAAAGCCTATATATAATCTTCATGATCCCTTCCCTCATCTTACCAACCTCTTTTTCTACCAGTTTCTCCTTGCTAACTTCATTATAGCTACACTGGATTTCTTGTGTCCCCCCAACACATGCCTTGCCCTCCTACCTCAGGGCCTTTGCACTTGCTGTTTCCTCTGCCTGGAGTGCCCCCACTTCCAGAGAACTGCTTGGCTCACTCCCTCAGCTTTTTGCCCAATAACACTTCTATTCTGGCCACCCCTTCTCCCTCCCTTCATTTCTCCTCCTAACCTTATTACAACAAGTTATTTATATACCATTTATTGCCTGTATCCAGCCCCCATTTAATCAATTCTCCATGACAGCAGGAACTTTGTTTTACATCTTAAATCCCCAGTGCCCAGAACATCAGGGAGGCTCTCAAATATCTGTTGAATGAAAGAGGCTTGGCAGGATCCAGTTGGACTAGACTGCTGCCAATCACACAGCTTGGCACAGGCAGGGATTTGGCAGTGTTAATTCATTCATCCCTCCTGTGAAGAGCGAAAGAACATGCCCGACCTGTGGCTGAACCCAAGCTCATGCCCTGAAATGAAAGTCATGAGAAACATCACAAACCACAATGGACAACTCAGAGGGCCAGCCATTTGGCAATGAACACAAGGGGAGATTCTAGATGCCAGACTTTTCTCAAGCAGGCCAGTACGGATCTCAGACCTGCAGGTAAGTGGTACCCAGCCAGCAGTGGTATCCACAAAGTGGCCACATGCTTCTTTGTAATAGTGAACACATCCCTGTTTTCCAGGCTTGGCATTTCTCTCTGGGCAGCTCGGCTGAAACCTCCAGAAGTTAGACAAACTAATTAAAAACAAAGAGCCCCGAAGTTGAGTAACTAACTTCACTAGCCACCTGCAGACCAGGCAGAGGCTTATAAGGAAGCTGTATTGCCCAGTGGACAGTCAGGTGGCATAGTCAAAGCTCATGGGGCAGAATATGGCAGAGTGGATGATGTGCCCTAGAGTGCCCTAGCTGTGACTGCCCAGCAGAACCTGTGGAAACAGGAAATGGCAGGCAGACCACATGGGTCACCTTTATCCAGCCAGATGCAAAAGGCAGGTCTCCTGATCTATCTCTCTTTCTCTCTCTCTCTCTCTCTCTCTCTCTCTCTCTTTCTCTCTTTCCCTGCCACCCCCCACCCCTCCATTTTTCTACCCTGCCCAACACCAGTGTGGTCCAGCCTCCTTCAAAAAAAAATTTCTTTTGCACAGAAAAGGAACAGACTTGCCTGTCTTCACAGTGGGAGCTCCAGCAGACTTGCAAGCCTTAGCAAACGCCCAGCATCACCTTTCCATGAAATAGAGATGGGGCAGAGAGAGGGGAGATGCCAATAAGAAAGGGCAAGAAATGTCCCTCCAGAGAAACACAAAGTATTGATTCCCACAAGGGAAGAGACACAGATTCTTCATGTACAAGTCTGAAAACTGGCACCGGATAAAGGGGTGGAAATGGGAAGAAGAAAACAGAACCGGGGGGCTGAGAGGGGAGCTCAGTAACCCCGTGCCTTGGGCAGGAAAGGAAGGAAGCAAGAGGGTGGCAAGTCAGAGTCGAATACATGAAATCATATTGACATCATTCTTGACATCAAAGGAGACAGGTCAGCCCCCGCTACGCACTTTCCCTGTGATGGCCTTAGACAAAGCCCTTTGTGGGCCTCTGGTCCCCAGATTAGGAGCTGGCACCCCTCATCACTCCCACATCTTAGATGAGGGCACAGAGGCAGAGCTGGGAGAAGAAGAACTAAAGACACAAAAGAAAGATCTGCCTTTTTTTCCCAGAAAAGCAGCTTCCATCCTTCACCTTTTCAAGTGCTTTTCCTGTCCCCTGAATCCATTCTCCTTTGCATGGTTTTTTACTTTGTGCTGGGAAGGGTGACAATGAAGGAAAATAAACAAACAAACCAAAAAACAGGCACCCAGAAGAATAGTCATACTTCTCTTCCTGAAGAGAAGAGCCGAAGGGGAAATAGAAGATAGGCTTATCAAATTTCCTTTCAGAAGAGGCCAGATCAGTGCCTATGCAGGCAGGAAAAAAAAAAAAAGGAGAGAAAATAAAAAGAAAATAATTTCTAAAAGAATTGTGGGGCTGGGTATGGTGGCTCACACCTGTAATCCCAACTCTTTGGGAGGCTAAGGTGGACGAATTGCTTGGGTCAAGGAGTTCAAGACCAGCCTGGGCAACTGAGACCCCCATCTCTACAAAATAAAAGGAAAGGAAATTTGGACCACTGGAACTGCTGCTTTCTATGAGGGCTGACGGTGCCTTCATAAGAAGCTGTCCAGATTCAACATTGTTGTTTTTGAGTTGAGGAAATCTACATGGGAGCAACTTATGGGGGACAAAGAAGTCAACAAAATTGTCAAACTCTGCCTAGTGTCTGCCGCTCCCACCCCAGCCCCGCCACAGCTCTTATATGTCTCCCCCACTGAGGGTCCTTCTGATGAAGCCAGGGGCCATTCACCTCTGCTTAGGTGCTCTTGGGCTGAGCATCTCCAGACAGACAGGATGCAAAAGTATCTTTTTTAAATGACCCCATAGTTTACTTCTTATAAACAGGCCTTTCATCAGATCTCCAGTCAAAATCCCGTCTTGGGAAGCCGGAAAGGAAGAGGGAAAAGGAGGTGTGCTGTTTCCTCCTCTCACTCGCAGTGCCGTTCTCTGACCATCTATTCTCATGCTCTGTGCCTCCTTTTTGCAGCTTTGCTTCTGTAGACGTCGCCTAGAATAATACAGACGTTCCCCCTACCTGCAGTTTGCATAGCCATCACCACACACATAAATATCACGGACTCGGCATGTCAGGAACTGAAGGAAGTACCATAAGATAAATAAAAAAGGAAGAGTGTGTAAGCTATTTTTACTTTATTAGCTTTAATAAACCCAGGCTTAGGCGGGGATCAGAGCAAGCCAGCCAACATCGTTAAACAAAGAAAGTTGCTCCTTCTTTCTGGCCCCTTTTCTTTTTTCCAAGTGAGAACATCGCCACCTGGTGGGAAATGTCTTTACCAGCAACTGCTGAAACAACCCGGAGACAGAATTTAAACCCAAACCTGACCACAGAGGTCAGCAGCTGGCAGAGAGAAGGAACTAAAGATAATAGAAGGAGCTCGGATTTCAAATTACTTGCTGACCTTTTAGAGACCCTTATATATTGCTGCTTCCCAGGAGACCAAATCTCTTACAAACCCTTTGCTCTCCTACAACTCTTGTCTTCCCTGGATATGGTTTTCTGGAAACACCTGTTTGCCCTGAGACTACTTACTTAGGTGTTACCTATGGTTTAATGCCGAGTACACCACCCTCCTCTTGGAAGAGTTCATCAAGAACACTACACTCACTTGCTTGCTCCTTCCTCTAACCTCCCAACACACTGTGCATGCCACAGGTATACAACTTTACAAAACAGTCTGCTCACTGCTCCTGGGCTGTTGGAACCTTGTTCTCAACTAGTATGAGCACCAGGACTTCTGAAACTTCTATCTATGTCAAGGTCTCAAACTAGAACAGAGACAACCTATCCTTAAGATAGGTGCAGTTTTGACATCTTCATTGTAAAAACAATAGTTGTTTCAAAATTGGGAAGTTTCACATAAAAAAAATTTGGATTTCCACAATTAAAAAAAAAATCTTATTACATGCTAAATCTAGTTTCAAACAGAGCAGGCATTTTCCCATTTTTCCACAGTCCCCACCAAACCCTGTTGTCCCATTAGTAATGGGTCTAAATTTCAGTTGCCATTTATCATCATGCTTGTGCTGAGTTTTTTCCTATATTTTAGAATTTTTTAATATTTATGTCTCTATGAAAGTAGAGAAATAAATAATAGCCCAAGCAGAGCATATATGTAAAAAATCAAGTGGCTAAAGCATATTTCTTGGAGATCGTACCTATCTAATACACAAACATGCCATTCATTTTATTTATCTGTGTTACTTGTCTGGTCTTTGTGAGCATTTGGATTCATAAACCTGGTTTGTGGTAAGAAGCTCTACACCTCCCACGAGGTTTTTGCTCTGTCCAAAAGGCTTATACTGCCCAGCCAAGCCCTTACCCTTCTCTCTCTTTGCCTACACAACAGAGGCTGAGAGACATTTTTTTCTTTAAAAGACCAGATTAAAATATTTTTTGCTCTGCAGGTCATATGTTTCCTGTGACAAGTATTCAATGCTACCATTGCAGCACAAAAATAGCCTAAGATAATGTACAAGCAAATAGCCAATAAAATTTTTTTTTTACAAACAGGTAACAGGCTGCTAATCCCTGCAATAGCATACCTATCTGTCCTCTATCCTCTTTTTGATATCTCTTCCCCCAGCCTAGGTCCAACCCTGCCTGTAGTATGGTGTTAGAGCACCTCATGCTTCTCCTTGACTAAGACTAATCCTCATTGTTTTTTGAAATACAGGGGTTACATGTGTAGATTTATTACATGGATACATTAAGTGATGGTGAGGTCTGGACTTCTATTGAATCCATCACCCAAATAGTAAACATGGTACCCAACAGGTAGTTTTTTCAGCCCTTTTCCTCTTCCTATCCTTCCCCTTTAGGAGATTCTGGTGTCTGTTGTTTCCATCTTTATGTCCATGTGTACCCAGTGTTCTAACCCACATTTTAATTAAATAGCTGTTAACTTCAAATATTTTGTACTCTACTAGGCTGGAAGCACCAAACTCCAAGGGCAGGGACTCCATATCTATGTCCACAGAGTCCCACAATGCATGTCAAAGAAACAAAAAGCATGACCCTGAAGGACAGCAGGCAAGTGTTGTAACAAAGTCCCAAAGAGTACTGGCTTCAATGACATTGGAGTATACTGCTACTGTGAAAAATACTGCAATAAACAAGCATGTGCAGGTATCCTTTTCATAGAGTGATTTCAGTTCCTCCGGGTATATTTCCAGAAGGGGGACTAAAAACATGGAACCAACCATGCAGCCCATGGAAAGTAGACTAGATTAAAAAAAAAAATGTGGTGCATATACACAATGGAATATTATGCAGCCATAAAGAAGGACAAAATTATGAACTTGGATGCACTAAGTCTATATACTCAGTGATCTATCACAGAAACAAAGAACTGCATACCACATGGTCTCACAAATAAGTGGATCCTTAATTGTCAGAATACTATAAGAAAGGAATTGGCAGTAGTGGGAAACTGCCAGTGGGGGAGGGGCACACTTCATCAATAAGGGTACCTGATCTCAAACCAGGTGAAGTGGGGACCAAGGTGAGGCCCAACTTTACCTGTACAATGACCATTCATATACCTAACTCTGAATTGTACCTGAAATTTTAAAAAAATCTACTGCTTATCTCTCCCATAACAGATCTGAGTAGAAAGTTCCACTGTGTCAGGGACCAGGCTCCTTCTACTTTGTTGTGCTGATTAATAGTCCTATCTAATAAACAACCCCCACCCCAGGGTCTAGATGGCTGGGCCAGCTTTCGCCACCACATTTGCCTGAAAGAGATTACATTATGAAGCACACTTCTCAAAATGTGAGTGAATGTCAGTGGAAGTATCTGGAATAAACTCTGCCACAACCATTTCTATTTCATTTACTCATTTATATATTATACAAATTAATTCTCAGTAAAGATTGGTTGCTGCTAAAATTCCAAGCATACTGCTACCTTACACTTCTACATGATTCCTGTCTGAAATTTTCAACAAGATTTCAGGCGGGGCATGGTGGCTCATGCTTATAATACCAGCACTTTGGGAGGCTGAGGCGGGTGGATCACTTGGGCCAGGAATTCAAAACCAGTCTGGGTAACATAGGGAGATGTCATCTCTACAAAAGATAAAAAATTAGCGAGGTGTGGTGGCACACATCTGTAGTCCCAGCTACTCGAGAGGCTGAGGCAGGAGAATCACTTGAGTACAGGAGTTGGAGGCGGTGGTGAGTCATGATCTTGGGGACAGAATGTGACCACAACTCAAAAAATATATATATTCATATGACCCCCTTCTTCCCCCAACACAGGCAAAATATCTGTCCTCTATTCTCTATCAATTTATTGTGATTTTCTTTTCATGAAATTTTTTACCATCAGTTACTTCTTTTTTCAAATCATTCAACATTTTATTTCAAAGTCATCAGATATTTCCATTTCTTAACTTGATTAATATCTGTCTCACTTACTAGAATGTGAGCTCCATGAGGACAGGAAAAGCCTGGGACTTGGTAGGCCTTCAATTAATAGGGGTCAATACATGAATAAATGAGCCCTTTTTGTCATTCTTTCACAATGAGGAAGATAAGGAAAAGAAACATCTCATTTCTGTATAATCCACACAGAGAGCTTAGCAACCCTAGGTCTCCCTGAGAGTCTGGGTTTGCTATGATTCTGGCAATAAGAGAAACATTTTTGCTCGAATTGCAGACGCAGCCCACCTGTGTGTGACCACAGATCCAGCCGTAGAGATGTGCCCGGGACTGCCTACCTTTCAAAGGTGTGTGCAGCTGCAGTTTACAGCGATGTCTTCACATCTCACTCTGCACTAGGGAACCATGAGTTCAATGTTTAATGAAGATGAATGCATTTACTTATTTATATGTTCTCTTTCCAAAAAGGATAGAAGTAGAATGTTAATTGAATGAAAGATAACAGAATTCCACTTGGAATGTTTTTTAGAATCGGAAATTGATATTTTTTTGGAATTATTTAACCAATTAAATTATGTAACTAATGTATTAGTATTAATTAGAGATTAAGTATCTTTGATTTAAAACTATACCCTCTTTGTAATGAGGGTCACCTCCATGTCATCTGTTTCAGAGGTCTGTGGCCTTGCTGACATCTTCGGTGCCCTAAAAGCTGCACAGATTTAGCTAAGCTGCTGAACCTCAGGGGGCAAGAAGTCAAGCAGAGGGTATCTCAGAGGAAACCAACAGGGACTCCTTAGTGCTTCAGCAAAGGACCCCAGGAACTTTGCACCATACAGATAAGGCAGGAGACCTGATGCTAGCTGAGATCTATTTGACTACCAACCCAGATGGAAGGGGGCCCAGAAAGGAATTTAATTGTGAGGGAAGTTAGAAATGTACTATCTGATCTACTCCAGCTTAGAGACCTGTATCCATGCCTACTACACAATCCAGCAAAGGAGGAGATGAATGAAACCCACTCCCACCCTGGCACCCATCTCTTTGTCATGTCAACAGAGCAAAGTGCCAGGACCAGGGCCATGTCCAGTTTCCTTGGGGAAAGTATGGCTTTCCATGTGAGGGGTGTGGAGCTGTGATGCTGGGCTGAGCAGAAGACAAGTATATCCAGGCAACCACCACCTCCTGCCCAGAAGAGCAAACTCGCCTCCTCACTGATCTCCATGCTGCCATCCTTCCTCCCTAATGGCTCCTCTCCACAAAACAGGGATTCTTTTAAAATCAAGCCACTTCACTCCCCTTCCTAAGCCCTGCAGTAGCTTCCTATCAAGACTGAAAAAAAACAAAAGAATCTTATGGTCCTTAGAGCAGCTGATGCTTGACTCTTCCCTTCTGCCTACTCCTCTACAGCTGCCCTGGCCTTCCTGCCCCAGAGCCTTCGCTCTCACTCTTCCTTCTACTTGAAAAGCCTGTCCCCTCACAACTTCTCATGGCTCTCTCCCTTGGTTTTTGTTTTATTTTTCAATGTCAGGAAGATCTTTCTTGCCCAGTCTATTCAAAATAGTTTTTCCCTATCTCCACCATTCTGTCTACCTTGCTTTACTTCCTTTTTAGTGTCAATCACACCCAACACTATGCTAAATGTTTATTTGAATGTTGTCTACTTGCCCTCTAGATAATAACTTTTGGAAAGCAGGAGTTTGGTTTTGTCCCCTTGTTTCCCTAGAAAAGGGCCGGTCATGGAAAAGACCCTGAATAAAAACAATCCAGTGAATCCATCCATCAGCCAGCCATCTACTCACCTATCCCACTGATTATTTATCCATCCATGTATCCATCATTCATCCTCCAATGCTTTAAGTTACCTCATCAGTGGGATATGCAAGGAGATAGCAAGCTCATCATCTCTTAGGGCATCAATATGGTGTCTGAGTTACCCCAGGCAGAAGTTTGAAGTGGAGATTAGGGTCTCCAATATACTAGAGCACTGAGGGAAGGTTTCATGTACTGAAAACCATGCAAATCTGCATGATTAACCTCAGGGGGCCTGTGATCTTGTAGATTATCTCAAGGTTTAATATGCATGCCGTAATTATTCCAAAGAGAGAATTCAAACACTATTTATTTATTATTCCTTAGATGTTGTTGAAAATGCAGAGCATTCAGGGATGAACAAGGCAGATGCAGGTCCTGCCCCTTTGACGGTTCAAGTTTAAGGAGGACAACAGAAAGCACAGAGTACACTGGATTCACTAAATGAAGAGTACAAGAGACCATGGCAAGGAACCCAAGCCTAATATGGGAACTCAAGAAAGTAACATTTTTTTTAAGATATGGAGTCTTGCTATGTTGCCCAGGCAGGACTTGAACTCCTGGGCCCAAGTAATCCTCCCACCTCAGACTTTCAAGTAGCTGGGATGACAGGTGCATGCCATCATACCCGGCTGGAAGTAACATTTGAGTGAAAACACAAGAATAATTTGGACTTGACCAGGTAAAGTTGGGAACCAAAAAGGTTAAGATCCAGTGACCTAAAAGATTCCTTCCAAGAACAGCAGAGAGCATGCCCAGAACAGCCCACCTTTGCCGCCAAAACCCAGTCTCTTAAGAACAAACTCTTTGCTCTGAGAGACAGCAACAATCATTTTCCCATAAGCCAAAGCTTGACAACAGTCAAGATACCAAATAGGGTTACAAGAGCAGTGTCCACAGAAACACATCATTAGTGTTCAGCACCACAGATCACTGTCCTTGTGAAAGTTAATGAGGACATGAAAATATCTCAGGGAGACCCAAACTCTGAGCGCCTGAAGCAGTCACATTATTATGCACTGTTCAAAGCCTCACAGAAACAAAACTGAGACCATTCTCTACCATTCTGTATGAGTGTGTGGTTTTTAAAAAATTTGTATGAAGTCTCTAGAGCCCCAGATGTGGGAAGCTTACCATTTGTTTAATGGACAGTTCAGCCTACAGAAAAGTTTTTGCACAAGGGGACCCCACTCCACTGGGTTTAAGCAGAGAAGATCCCATTGAGAAGACTGGTTTCGTGTAGACCTGCAGAAACCTGTGAGCACACTCTTCCCCTGAGCTCTCCAGTCTAGAGAGTAGTCCAGGGTAGTGCCTACCCACCCAATGAACTGGGGAAGGTTTTAATGTTCTGGCCTTCAAGCTTCTTATCAGTAAAATGGATAGAAAAGTATTACTCCCCCCACTGAGTTGTGGTGGAAAGTGAGATGTTTTGCATGCATATTAACTCTTTCCAATTCTTCCTCCTCCAATTCCTCTGTTTCTTCCTCCTCTCCCTTTATTTCTAAATGAGCTCAACATACTATCTGGGCTCTATATAAAACATGTTCAACATATTAGGTACATCTTATACTGGCATCAAAAACAGCTACATAATTGGTGGTTCTCGATGCAAATTCAAAATGCAGAGCCACAGCTAAAGAATTACTAAGCAGAGTATTGAACCAGGCACAGGGCCCTTCTAAGAGCAGAGCCCTGACTGCACAGGTCATACATTTATGAAGCCAGACCCAAATGGAATGGCAGGTTAATCATATTAATGCTAATTTTTACAAAATGACAACTCCTACTACTGCACATTGACATCAATTTGTAGTCAGACTCTTGTGTCTATTATCTCATTTCATTCTTATAATATCTACAAGATATGTTCTACTATCCTTCCTATTTACAACAAAGGATCCAGGTGCCAAGGAGTTGAATTCAGTTGCATGTGTTGATCAAGATAACCCAAGTTCTTCATGACTCTAGACTGTAACTCTAATAGGGCCATCTTTTTAGGCTCAAACAAATACTCAGACTCATAAGATTACTACTAGTCACATTTGGTCCTCTTGGAAAAGCAGAGCAAGCCAAGAGAACAACAGATGGCATTTTCTTCAGTAGGAGTAGAGGTTCCATGCAAGAGACATGCCTGGTGACAAGTGTCATCACACACAGGGAATTCCGAAGTTGTGGCTTCCCATGATAGAATTATGGTTCACTTGTGACTGTGCCCAGGCTCATGCAGTATTTTACTCAATGGTAATTTTTGTCCTGACCAATGTTGCCTGGTAACACAGCCAGTGTGCCATCTTCTTCAGGGGAAGAAAAGTTAACTCAAAATCAAATATGTCCCTTAAAGAAGAAGAGAGAATTTTGTTAACACTTTGCCCACAAATGTTCTTTACCACCTCAAAGCAATTCCTTCATACCTAAGGAATCATTCATATTCCAGCATACCAGTGGAACAAGTTTCATGAGAGCTGTTACTTGGTAACTTCTTTATTCTTCGGTTCTAAACCCTGAAAGTAGGTTTGCCATGAATTAATCTCTAACTAAAATGTTTTGTTTTTTCTTTTCTTTTTTTTTTGAGTTGGAGTCTCACTCTGTCACCCAGACTGGAGTGCAGTGGCCGCTCCCAGCCACCACAGCCTCGACCTGCTGGGCTCCAGCAATACTTCCGCCTCAGCCTTCCAAGTAGCTAGGACTACAGGCGCGCTCTACCACACCCGGCTAATTTTTGATTTATTGTAGAGATGAGGTCTCACCAAGTTGCCCGGGCAGGTCTAGAACCCACAGGCTCAGGCAGTCCACTCATCTCAGCCTCCCAAAGGCGTGGGATTATAGGCTGAGCCACCAAGCCCGGCTGTTTTATTTTTCTTAATATAATATTATTCAAAGCAGGGATAAGGTCAAATACGAGTAGTAAATACAAACAGTTGAAATAATATAAATTTATTCAACTATTTTTGAAAATGACCAAGGCAATATATACCCTTGACTCAGTGGAACCACTTCTAGGAGTCACCATTGAAGATGCATATTCATGGATGATCACTACATCATCATTTAAAAAAACTTTTTTTTTTGAGTTGGAGTCTCACTCTGACACCCATGCTGGAGTGCAGTGGCACACTCACGGCCACTGCAGCCTTGACCTGATGGGCTCAGGTGATCCTTCCACCTCAGCCTTCCAAGTAGCTGGAACTAACTGCACGTGCCACCATGCCCGGCTACATTTTTTGGCTTATTGTGGAGATGAAGTCTTACCAAATTGCCCAGGTTGGGCTCAAACCAATTGGCTCAGGCAATCCTCTCACCTCGGCCTCCTAAAGTGCTAGAATTATAGGAGTGAGCCATCACACTGAGCCCCAAACGAAAAACTTTCTGGAAACTACCTAAATGTTCAGGTATAGAGCAATGACTAATTCATGCAAAATCCATATATTGAAATATGACACCAATAAAAATAAACATGTGTTTAAGATGATCTAGTGATCACAAATTCTTGCAATATCATTTTGAGTGAAAAAAGCAATACTTTATATACTATAATAATTTTGTAAATAAACATGGAATCTACCCGTATGCATAAAAATGACAAAAGAAATTCTCAAATGTTAAAAAGTCGTCATATTCAGTGGGTACAAATACCACTCATTTCATTTTCTTCTTTACTCTCAAATATTTCTATATTTTAAATAATTCATTTGTTTGCATTTTTAAACAAGAAAGCAAAAACAAAAAGACGCTATATAAGTAATAACACAAAATAAGGCTTAATTCCAAAGAAGCTGAATTGTGGGATTTTCAGCTGAAAGGAAGTTAAGAGCAAACTAATAATTATTTAGTCTGACATTTAGTGGTTTCCACATTAGAAAGAGCTGCTTCAAAGAGCAACTTTATCCTCTTTGCCTAAAAGTACCCCAAACTTCAGCCTCTACTGACACCTATTGACTTGACCTACAAAGTGGCATCATGGAGATTTCCCAGAAAAAATTCAGTGAACTATCTCAAGACTGTTACTAAGCCTGCCGGGAGAGTAGACAACGTCTGTTCAGGCTTCAAACATTCTTCTTCTTCATCACCTATTCCAGGAAACACAACCTGGCCATTCTAGTCAGGATTAGACCGTTAAATCCCAGGACCCATGTGTCGTTCGCCCTATCACCACCACATTGAACATATATCTCAGGCCTCTTAGGCTCTTTCCCACTGTGTTAAGCTGCTTGAGGGGAAAAAAATCACTTCAGCATATAGTTCTTCATATACCCTAGAAGTGGGCATAATATACGGCACGTATTAAGGTGCTAGTCACATTTGAGGCATGAATAAATGCATGAATGAATGTATTATATACTTTATTCTGGACTTTTTTGGCTGAAAGAATGTGATCCCTCAATAAATTATTATTCCCTGCTCCCCAGGGAAAGTTCAGTTTTTAGCAAAACAATAGACTGAGAAAAGGTGAACTGGAAGATATGACAGGAGCATATTGGAAGGATTCAAGGCTTTTTTATCTTCCCAAATTATTTATATGCATAGTCTGCTGAATGTGTTTGGAGCTTTAAATCACTGATTGCTTCAAGAAAGTATCCCGTCCACTGCTGGGCACATCATAGGTATCCAGTCACAGGACAAATAGGAAGGGAGTTTCCAGTCACTAGAATAGTTCAATGAGGATTTACCTCAGCATCACCACGTCTCCAGTCTCTCCCTGTCCACCCAAGAGGTTGAAGGAGACTTGGCAATCATCGGGATAATTTGTTCTGTGTAGGGCGGTGTCAAGAGAATTCTTCCTGTCCAGGGAGGGATACACTGGCACACACCTTCTTTCTCTTGCCTCTTTGGAATTCCTGAACCAGGCAGGAGGCAAATAGGTTGAAATGTGCACAGTTGATAGAAGAGGGAATGAAACCTCAAGGCTCTGTCTCCTGGAGGAAAGAAGCACTGATATTTTTTATACAGACTCTAAATAAATTGATATAAGGGAAGAGTCTTCTTCTTCCCTACTGGCAACATTGCATTAGGATGTTTTCTTATCACAGTGGGATCTGTCTTTGTGTTTGCCTCAAATTCACTTGGTGTGTTTTTCTGTATACAATAGAAAAAAATAATAATAAAATAAAAGACTTTGCATAAGATATTTACATACAAATTACATTTGGCATTTTTATAGCACACTACAAAATCTTCATGCGGCTCGGTATAATATTATAATGGTGAAATGCACATTTTTCTAATAACCAATTGTTTTTCTCATAGATGGTTCTGTAAGGGAGTTATAATAAGGCAGAAAAAAAATTCCCACAACAACAACAGCAAAAAACCAAGTCTGAAATTCTGACAGCTTCTTCCAATGAAAGTTGGTTCAATGGATCTTTGAATTAACCGATCCCACATTGCTGTCTGATTGTTGTGCTTGGAGAATGAGTTTTACAAATAGTTACTCAGAACAAAATCATTAGAGAAGAGATGCTGGGATATCACAGTAATGATTGTAGGAAGACGTACCAGTTCTTAATTAAATTCAAGTGAAAAGGATTGCTCGTTTGCAAAAGGTAGTGGACTCCATTTTGAGTCACACAGCAAGAAAGAAGGTAACAGTGGACTGTGCAGTAGGTTTGAAGCTGATGGCCATATGGAAGGTAATTTAAAAACAGTATCTACTGAGTGGCAACCATGTGCAGATATTAGATATCACCTATATCAATTTCTATAGTCCTCATCAGCATGCAGCCCACTGCAGATAGTGCCTGTCACATCATGGACATTCAAATAGTTGTTGAATAAATATTTTAAAAATCAATATTATAAAACAGATACTTAGAGAAATTAAGGAACTTGCCTAAAGTCACGTTGGGGTCCAAATCCAGTTCTGTGAGAGAGTGGTTTTCCAGTGTCCCCGCTTCCCCTGTTGAACATAGATACATGTTCCTTTAATCATAGAAGGAAGAATTTAGAATGGAGGATGAGCCAGAAGAAACAAGACCAATTTATTTTTGATATAAGGAGATATCCTAGGCTGTATAATAATGTTCATGAACTCCTTTTTTCATAAAAGGATATTAAGAATTATGTGACTGAGTTGGTATAGGACATATATAATCTAAATTGAATTTATTTTTTTGCTTCTGATTTTAAAAGAAAGCATTTTTATCAATCCTAAAAGTATCATGGATTCTAGACACCATGTCTACAGGGCTAAATAGAGAAGGCAGACCCAAAAGTATCATGTAAAAAGTCATCCACCAGAAATACACAAGCCGCCCCCACCCCCCAAAAATTCCTAAGACCACATGTCTGCTTGGTACTCAGAATTTGCCAAACATCATTGAAACAAATGCCTACTGGTTCACTTAGGATGCTGTTTGCTTGCACATATGAGAAACCCATCTATAATGGCTTTATCAAATTGGAAATTTTTGTATGAAATAAGTCCAGACATGGGCATTCACAGTTGGTACCACAATTTACAGGGAGTCATAAAGACCCATGCTCCTGCTGTCTTCCAATCTGGCATCTTTACCAAGCATCTTCATTCCTCACAGAAGCAAAGTGGCTTTCCCCCCACCACCACCAAGAGCATCCCATTCACATTCCAGGCAAGATGCAGAGGAAAGTGCCAAGGATGATCAAAGCCTTTGACTCTAGAAGTTATTCTTTAGGGGGAGTGCATAGGGGGAGAAAGCTTTCTGTAAGGACTTCTGCCTGTATCTCATTGGTCATAACTTAGTACCAGGACACTTCAGATCTAGAAAAGTAAGTCTTTTCAAGTAGAATCATTACCTACCCAAGCAAAATTGGGTTGTTTATAAAAATAAATAAAAATGGAGATTGCATAGGCAACTGTTAGTTCTTTTTCGACAGCCCTATTTTTCTAAAGTAAAATGACTCTCTAGTGCCAATGCATGACCAGAACTTTCAAAATACTATTCAGCTTAACAAAGTTTCAGCCTGGCAGAAAACTGGGAGAGCTCTTAGGGTTTCACCAGAATTAGATAATCCAGGCAATTTTGCCCTCTGTTAGTACCTGGGCAAAGGTCATGCTCTTAATTGGCTAATATGTTTGTAGTACCTACATCTGCCAGTTGCATTTATTTTTATAACTCACTCATTTTCTAATAAGGTCTATTAAAACAGGGTGTCACTTGCATCTACTTTTGCCTGGCTAAATCTTATCTGCTTACTAACTTTTACCTCAAGTCCTATTCTTTCAGTAGAATCATGGCTGCTCATTAAGATAAAGAAAATGTGGTACATATACACAATGGAATATTATGCAGTCATAAAGAAGGACAAACATATGGACTTTGCAGCCATTTGGTTGGATTTAGAGTCTATAATATTCAGTGATTTATCACAGAAACAAAGAACTGAGTACCACATGTTCATTTTACTTTAGAAAAATAGGGCTATTGAAAAAGACACTAACAGTTGCCTATGCAATCTCCATTTTTATTTATTTTTATAAACAACCCAATTTTGCTTGGGTAGGCAATGATTCTACTTGAAAAGACTTACTTTTCTAGATCTAGAGTGTCCTGGTACTAAGTTATGGCCAATGAGATATAGGCAGAAGTCCTGAATATAAGCAGACCCTGAACATTTACCATAATATGATTCAAAAGGATTTAGCAGTAGTGGACACTGTCAGGGGAGGGGATGAGGAGGACACATAACATCAATAAGGGTACACAATCCCAAGCCAGGCAAAGTGGGGCCAAGGGGTGGCTCAAATTTTACCTGTACGATGACTACTTGTATACCTAACCTTGAATTGTACTCCACATCTTTAAAAAAAAAAGAAGAAAAGAAAAACAAACATAGCTGCATGCACTACAGTGCCTTTTGGTGCTCTGTTAGCCTGGTGGTCTAAAAACCAAGCTTATTTTGCTGCCTTTCCTACAGGACTGTGAGCTTCATTGAGCCCTCACTACTGAGTATAATTTTTTTTTTAACTTCCAAATGTATATTTTACATTTTAAAAATTTGTACAGATGTATGGGGTACAGTGAAATTTTTTACATGTATATAATGCATACAGATAAAGGCAGGGTATTTAGGCTGTCTGTCATTCAAAACGTATTCAAGTACAATACGTTTTAAGTAGAGTCACCCTAGTCTGCTATCAAACACTGAATTTATTTTTGTATCTGTATGTTTGTACCCTTTAACCCACCTCTTGTCAACCTCCCCTTTTCTTCTCACTCATCCCTCCTAGTCTCTGTAATATAGCTTTCCACTCTGTACTGCCACATGATAAAATATTTTAGCTCCTGCATAAAGGTGAGAACATGTGATATTTGTCTTTCTGTGACCAGCTTATTTCACTTAATGACCTCCTGTTCCATCCATGTTGCTGCAAAGGACATGATTCATTTTTTATGGCCTAATAGTATTCTACTAAATGTGTATACTACATTTTTAAAAATCCATTCTGCATCCACTGATAGACATTTAGGTTGATTTCATATCTTTGCTATTGTGAATAGTGAGCATAATTCTTGATAATAAAATTATCAAGAATTATTGTAGATTGAATAATGGACATGATTCAACAAAATATTGACTGTTGTTGTGGGGTATAATTAGGGTGACCAACTGTCCCAATTTACCTAGGACTGAGGGGTTTCCCCAGGTGTTGAATTTTCCAAGCTAAAAATTGCCAGGAAAGTCCAGGGCAAACCAGGATGAATTGGTCATGGTGAGAAAAATGTTCATGCAGCAGTGGCTTAGAACCTCTTTAAAATAATATCATCGTTATTCACAAAAACGAACATTTATTGAGTGACAAGTCTGTACCGGGCACTGTCTTAAGAACTGTGTGTGTTGCTCTATTTAGTCCTCACAAGAAGGAGAGAGAAATGATTGTCATGCTCATTTTACAAATTAGAAAACCAAGTTACAAATTGTTTAAAAAGTTACCCAGAGGTGCACAGTAGAAGCAGCAGAGTCTAGACCCAAACTCAGACAGATTGGTTCTAAAACACAAACTGTTTACCAGGACTCAATATTGCCCTACTCAGACCCCCCAAAATATGTTGAGCCTCATGAACTGAGGCCCATTTGCTGTTTAGACAGATGGTCCACTATCCCTTCATCTGCTGTATCTGCTGACCTGCATGAGAATTATCTTTTTTTTGTTTTTGACTAGGAAAAGGGAAGGAGAAAGGAATTTGTGGGCAAGGATATTTTGTGTTTGTGTGTTTTGTTTTAAGAGGCAGGGTCTTGCTATATTACCCAAACTGGACTTGAACTTTCAGGCTTAGGTCTATATAATTCTATGGTCTGTAGTTTTAACCTTCAGAAACATGACCTCCCATGAGGAAAGTCTTTATTTTCTACTTCCCTTTAAGTTATCTCTGAGTCACTTGGCCTCGACAACTATCTGTCATTGTTTAAATGTTGAATCCAATCTGCCACTGCCACTTGAAGGAATATGTATTACATATTTTGACAGATGTTAGATGCTACATATCAAATAATATTCAGCTTAAAAGCAACATTCTGTTAGTTTGGTTTTCCATAATAAGGTTGATTAATAACAAAAAAATAAAAACTATTTTAAGGGACTTCATGCAAAGACCAAGGTCACGGCATTGTCAGTCTTTCCAGATAACTCTGGTCAAGTTTCATCACATCTGTCAGTCCATTAATAATGTCTGGACAAAGGTATTTACCGGACTGTCATGGCTATGATAAAACTTCCCACGCTGTCAGTGCTAAAGAAGATGAATTAAGAGGTCAGAGCTTTAGAGTCTTAGAGCAATTCAGGAGGGGAAAAAAAGCAAAAATATGAAATAATTATATGAGCAAAACTAAAGGAAGAAAGATATTCTTACCCTATCCTGGGGAATCATATGATCGGTAGGGGCCACCACATTATGCTTTCACCACTTTGCCTTTCTCCACTTAAAAAATGATTATAGTAATAGCTACTAAACAATTAACAATCTCAATAGCAACTCAAATTAATCTAGGGGATTTAAGTCTAAAACCTACTGCTGATTTAGGTCCACAGACATGTTTTTCTATCCTTTGACCTACAAAGCATTAACCAACACAAGATTCTTTCTGAACTGTTTTCTAATTTTTAAAAACTAAGATATTGCACAAATCTAACTTTTACTTAACCAAAAAACCCCAAAACCCTGAAGATTTAGCAATTCTTAGGCCCACAATCCCATATAGCAGCAATTGACTGAATTTGAGTACATTTGCTCATTGAACAGGGGTCCTGGGCCTGTCTCCATGAACTATACCACCCTCCAAGGAGTCCCAGCCTCATTCGTAGATGTTTACCTGTCTAGCCTCCATAGGCATTTGAATACAGTTTTTCGTGGGTCTTTGGATTGCCCTTTCTGAAGGTTCCCATGTCAGGTAAAATTTATATTAAATAAATGTATTATGATTTTCTCTTATTAATCTGTCTTTTGTTTATAAGAGTCTGAGCCATAAACTTACCCATAAGTGAGGAAAGATTTTTTTTTTCTTCTACAGAATCTTGAAAAGCATTTTAAAAATTAGCATAACCCCTACTTAAATGAGAAAAGAATCAGGGCATAGAGATGTTAAGTAACTTTTTCAGGTTATCACAGCTACATGATAACTGAGATTTCTCCTAGAGAAAAATTATTTTCTCCTACCCATCCTAAAGTGGGGTTTTTAAAACCCCAATCCACTTTCCTAAAGTGGGGTTTTTAAAACCCCAATCCTGAATGATATTTCAAGGAAAAAAATGTTCCTAAGTTTCAAATATAGTATTTACAATTTGCTTTAATATAGCAAAGACAAAAAAGACAGTGTGATATAGAAATACATTAGCTTTGGTCCACACAGTTAATACTTGCAATACCCTAATTGGAAATTCACATTCCAGAAATTGTGAGTTGGTATCACACACACACACACACACACACACACACACACACACACTTCAAAAACCCTCACTCCAGAAGTGGCTTTTGCTATTTTTAACCTGATCAACACCAGAAGCTTTGTTAATTAGCAAGTGAATTTTAGAGGTGTTTTGGTTGGTGAATAAAAGGGCATGCAAGAATATATAAACCCGTCTGGGCAACTTGGCAAGACCTCATCTCTACAAAAAATAAAAAAATGAGCCGGGGGTGGTAGTGCGTGCCTGTAGTTCCAGCTACTTGGAAGGCTGAGACGGAACAATCGCCAGAGCCCAGCAGGTCGAGGCTGCGGTGGCCGGGAGTGGCCACTGCACTCCAGTCTGGGCGACAGTGAGACTCCAACTCAAAAAAAAAAAAAAAAAAAAGAATATATAGAATAGCCAGAAATGCAGACATTCTCATTTCTTGCAGGATTAGGGAGTCAGATTCCCATGAGGCCAAGAATGTTCATCCTGCAAAATGGTGCCCTCATAGGCTTAGAACTCCTAATGGGGCTTCATTTGATCTGAAAGCTGTGGGACCACTCCACCTCCCACTAGAACCTCAGTTGACTCTTGCTGCTAGGCTAATGTCCCACCTGCCTCAAGAAAATCTTTCTCACACAATACAGGCACAACACCTGAAAGTACAGAGAGGTCACTGCTTGGGTCATATCACTGTTTTTTGTGCCTACTGGCTAATCATTATCAGCAAGTATCTGGAAATTTGATGCAGCTTGCATTGTAAACAACTAACTATGGCCATGTTTGAGGGTTGAGATAACCTCATCTTCCCTTAATTGCTGGAAGCTACTGATTTATTATGAAAGGATGAAAAGCCAAAATGGAGTAACTTTAGTCAGAGTGGCAACCATTTCAACATTGCTCAGCTTTGTCGTGCATTTATAGCGCTTATTTTAACCCACCCTATAATCATTAAACAGGAAACAAAATGGGTTTCCTGGACAATTCCTACTGGTAATTGTCTTGCAACCCCCCCAAACATACTTTGTACTAATTACCCTTTTATCCAAAAGTATTTGCCTTCCCACCATAAAAGGCCAAGCAAATCTAAGCTCTTGTGATCAGCCCTTTTGACTTAGACCACCACCCCATCACCATGGTGACGAGCCCCCACTACAGGGATGCTTTAAATGCTTTCAACCTCAAGCATTCACTGTCAAATGCTCCTTCAGTGTCTGGCTCCCTCTACAATCTTGAAGAGGTGTATTCACTCTCTTTCTCTGATCTACTTTCTACATCAACTTTTTCTGACTTACTTTTTGTGCAGTTCTTTGCATCTAACCCAAGGCACCAGCTCAGCTCGCTGACCTAATTAATAATTTGATTGTTTGTTTGCTTATTTTCTTTAATTATTCTTATTTCCTTATTTTTTTTTTCTGAGTCCCAACAGAAAAATAGAAGCCACTGATTTAATAACAAAACAACCACCAGCCAAACTGGCTTAGGTCAGGTTGCAACAAAAACGCTTCATCTTATATATGCATCCTTCATTATGGTCACTCAATATAAGGCTCCAACAAATCTGCAGAATTAAGAAATTAATTTGACTCAACATCTAGCAAAAATTCACTGAAAAGCAAAGTATATCCTTCCACATCAGGAACCTTAGTTGGCATCTCCTGGAACACAGTTGGGGCTAACCCTCACACTATTAACTGACATTTCCTCCAGGCAAGGAGAGGACCAGAATTAGACACTGGCTTTTATGCCTTCAGAGCTGAGTTCTTCCTATTGTTTTCTGCTCTTTTCTTCCTTCTCCAAGTAAATCACAGGATCATCAGAAACCCTATTGAAGCCTCCCTTGGACGGCACTGTGATCTTTATCTTCAAAGCCATCCTGCTAGGCCTCTGCTTGAAATTTGCATGACAGCTGAAGGAAAATAAATTGGGGGGCTGGCTCCCTTTGATAACCAAATGATCCTCTTTCATTCTTTGTTCTGAAGGTACAACTCTAAAAGGAACTCAGTGATGAGGAAAATAATTCTATAGTATTTCGTTCTGTGCAGCCACTGTGACTGGCTTGAGCATTTGCTTAAAATAGGAATCATGTGGCTTCTGTCCTCAATTGAGGTCAATTATTAAATGACTGGACTGAAAGTTTTAAAAGGCAAGCATTGGTCCTGGGCCGGAGCCACATGCAGAAGCATGAAAGAGACAGAAAAAGTCAAGGAAACAGTCTTCAGTTCCACTCAGCTTGCCTTCCTCTCACGGAGCACCTTCTGTGCAAGGTGGCTACTAATCATAAGACCCAGTGCAAAACTGCAAGCTACTTGTTCAAAAATCAGGAAAGGAGTGCAGTTAAAGGCACTAAAATGCAAAGTGTTTTTCTTTCATGCTCACTCTCAACTTGCTATTGTTTTTTTGTCACTGTAAGTAATGTTAAATTTTTAAACTATGCGCATGGATTTCACTGTTCACCTTTATATTGTACAATGTTCATTCTAAATATTTAAATAAGGACATTTCATTCACATGCTGAATCACCAGTTACACAACTCATTTTTCATAGCTCATGCATGCATATATGTGTTTTGTTCTTGCCAAAATAGCAGAAACACTGCACAAAACTAACCCAACTCCTTCTTTCACTCCTTGATATGTGCACATTCTACCAAAATTTTGGCTTTGTAAACCAAAAATAAAATTCTAAGCATCCCAATCAACTGAACTCTCCCGCTCTGGGCCAAGGGAAACTTGAAAAACTAAATTCCAGGCTATGATAGAAAAAGTCAGACATGACTTTTACCCCCATCCCTTGTGGAGTTTGGCCCCATTGACCAACATTAACATTAAAATAGAGCTCATAAGACTAACAAAAAAACCCAACTCTGTAGTAACAAGATACCAAATTCCAACCTGACTCCAATATGGCATTACATGACAGATAGTAGGCCTGAAAGGAAATAGAAATATTTTACCCTAAAATATATTTGACATATTTTGAAATAGCCCCACAAAGCCATCTTTTGGGGAAATATTTGCATCTGTAGAGAATCTTTATTAACATAGCCAGATCGTTCCCCTTCTAGGCCTTCTCAGATCCAGAAGGGAATAACAGAGTCTGATGCCTTTAAAGTCTGAATAAGAGACATTTGTCATCTATTCTCTGTAAGGGCTACCACCTATGAGGTTCTTCTACATAATAAGAACCGTGGTCTCTACAACCCCCTTATCTTTCTACTGATTTCAAGTGTTTAGACAATAGCTTAACTCTTTCAATCAACGGGAAACTCAAGGATCCTTAAAACCTACCTATAACTTGTAAGCCCCCACTTTGAGAAGTCCTATCTTTCTGGGCTGAACAAGTGTAAACCTTACATGTCTCTACCTACATCCTCGTATTTAAACTTCTGTCTCCCTAAAACCAAGCTGTAACCCAACCACCTTGGGAAAATGTTCTCAGCACCTCTTGACTGTACCTCGGGCCATAGACATCCATATTTGGGTCAGAAAAAAACCTCGTTGAATATTTTACAGTTTGGGTTTTTGTCAACAGCTTACTGATGAATAAGGAAGGACTGAAAAAAAAAAAAAGGAACCCTTTGTTGCTTCATGTTTGCTTTTCCTTCTATGTTGGACAGGGAAGTAACCTGAATAGGGAAGGATACAATATGCTTTCCTGGTTGACTGTGTTTCTCAGAATGCCAGTGCCCTCTTCCTGTATTTGAAGCAAGCTCTGATCTAAAGGGAAAGCCTCTTGGGGCTGCCTTAGCACCCCTCATTCAATAGTAGGTATGACACACCCTGTCCTTCCTTTAGTTCTCATTGAACTCCCATGCACCTCAGGTCCTATGGCATTCTGGTACTCATGTAGCATTGTGAATGCTGCATGCAAACCAGGCTGCAAGGGACATGAGCAGACACCCAGAATGTTGGTATCTCTTCTGCTCACAACCATGCTCCATTGTCCCACTGGACTTTTCACACAAAACACAAATTCAAAGATAGAAGTATTGAGAATTTCACAAACATGATGGTAAAGTACTAAGCCAAGTACAGAACCCTTCTGAGCACAAGAACCTGTGCAACTGCCCGGTTTACACACCTGTGAAACCGGCCCTGCTTGTGTATACTAGATACAAGGCTAGAAGCTCAAGCCACAGAAGTCACATCTCAGAGCTGTCACTGGGCAGAGCACAATGCAAAGCTAAAGCTCTCCCATCTCCCATGGCCTCTGTTCATGATGGTCTTAGTGTCCAAGCAATAAGTACTTATGTCCTAACAAATTGATAGCCCCTGAAAAAAATACAGCCAAGTCAAAAGAAAAAAATACTTTAATTTTTTTTTTTTATATAATCACCATTACTTGCTCATGCGATATGTTTCTATTGGGTATTGAAGCCCCTCACACCCACGAATCAGTTTGGACGCGGCCATATTCATTTCTTGATCCACATTGATTTCCACACAGTATTTGCTTTTTAATCAGAGCAACTACACAGATTTTTTAAAAAGTGACATCATAGAAATAAATTTCATGTGATCTCATGTTGAAACTAAACAGTCTCAAGCCAGTAGTTCCCAAAGGTCCAACAGATGTTGAGTATCGATGTTTCCTGCAAAAATTTAACATATCCCATAGCACCCCTATAAGTTCACTGAAGTGCCCTGAGGCACCATGGCACACAGTTTGAGAACCAAAAGTGTAGAACTGTGTGGATTGTAAAGTCAGACTGTCCTGGCTTTGCAAGCTGTTTCCTAAGCCCCAGGGCCAAGTCACTTCACTTCTCAGTGCTTTAGATTCAATAGCACAAAATGCAATGCTAGAGAGTCATCTTGCAGGGATGGTGTTAAGTATTATCACAGCTCACAGCAGGAGTTCCAAAAATAGAACTAGCATTTATATCTCTAGCACTTACCTCCCTATACTAGTCATCTGAGGTAGAATCTATATTGCCTTATATCACGATTTAATAACGTGCTTGTTGCTATCTCACTTTCCATTTATTTACTTATGAAATGAATATAGAGCATATGCTAAATTAACCAGCCAGTTTGTTTGGTGCTGGGACTATAAAGCTAAACCAAATAGATATTGCACCTGCCCTCAGAAGCTTGCAGAGGCATGAAAAGGCAGAAAAGGCAACAACCACACAGAAATGTAATTACATAGTTATGAGTGCTACCCATGAAACATCCAGCATATTAATAAAAGCATATTGCTGGTAGCTTCCTCTGGTCTGGGGGTCTCAGGAAGGACCACCGAGTGTCTAGTATTTAAGCTGAAGTCTGAAGGCATGTCACTTTTGAAAGAATAGAGAAAGGTAAGATTTTTCCAGGCAGAGGCACAGCTGAAAGACTTGCAGTGAGAGGGAGCAGGCGCTGTTCAGGAAATGGATAAATATTCCATTCCAGGGAGAACATTAGTGTCAGTAACACTGATCAAGACAGACATGTTGTCGCCTGGAGCCTGGATGATTCTCTGAGTTGAGCATCACATAGAGCAGATCTTGGCTAACCTGTCTTGAGAATGGTTTCTGTTGTAACCCCTCGACTCTGCTGCTGTAGCACAAAAGCAGTCACAGGTAATTCTTTAACAGATGGGTGTGGCTATGTGCCAATAAAGCTTTATTCACAGAAGCAGAGAGTAGGTGGGCTTTGGTGCTTGGACCAGAATTTGCAGACCCTTGCTAGAGAGAACTTCCATGTGTCCCTGTTTTGTCTCACTACAGAGATGCGTCTAGAGAGGGTAGCTATCTACAAAGGAAAAAAAACAAAACAAAACTGAAAAGCCCAACCTGGCCCTTGGCCTTTCAGAGTTTACAGTGTAAACAAGCAACTAAACACAACATAAAAAACACAAGGAGAAACAGTGATGGTCTGTCAAAACTCGAAGTAAAAATATGAACCCTTACCTATCCCCAATATCTATGAACCTACCTAAGCAACTCCTGCTTTTCATTGAGGAGAAAATGCAGCATAAACAAAGGCCAAAGATAATACCACTGTTATTGCAATAAAGATGAAAGAACTTGGGGAAGGGAGGAGGAGGAAGGAGCGTGGGACTGGTGGGTGGGCTGGCAGCCCACTGGCAAGAGCCTCCAGACTCTCTCTTTTCTTGTCCTGCCTGCCTTTTGAGGCCGGCGCTTTGCTTTCACGAGCAGCCCCCTTCTGGCTATTTCCTCCTAAAAAGAGCAGTGTGGGAAAGCCTCAAATATCAGGCACCTCAGAGAAACAAAGAAGGTCAAACTGAGTCTCATTATAGCAGCAAGGAAAATACTCCAAAGGTGCTGAAAATGCCACCCAAAACCCTCTTTCGGAGTTGCAACCACAACACATCTTCCCTTCCTGTGTGTGACCCACACACAACATCACATTTGTATCTGCGTGCCAGAACCCCCACATCTCCTGGCAAGGGAAGCTTCTTAGGCATCCCACTGGAATGGAGGCATGGGCTTAGCTCCTCCACCTGACTTTCCACAGGTGTGTTGGATAGGAACACCTTGCTGATTGCCTCCAGGTGCCAACTGTTTCCTCAAGGTTTCTAACAGTGTGGTTTTATGCCATTTATTATCTGCACTGCAATTACCTGCAGGCCCTGATTGAAAATGCAGTTTCATGAATTCCACTCCAGATCTAGTGAATGAGCATCTTTTGACAACATTTAAAAAATGCCAGCCTAAGGAGCAGAATGTGGGCAGGTCCCTTATTGACCACAAACACAGGCAAAATACTAGCAGGTGGCCCTGCCTTGGCTGAATCACATCATAATAAATGGATCTAATGAATTTGCATTGAAATCAGCCAACTGGTGACTTCCATCAGAACATGGGCAACCTTATCTCCATCTAGTACTTAACCTACGGAACGTAAAATCACAATATAAAGGGGAAATGCCAAGTTTGCAGTCGTGGTGGAAATCTGAAAATAGATGTATATTTTGGGAGGACTAGAAGAGGAATTTCCTTGTTCACAGTTGATACAGTATCTCACTTCTCAAGAAGAAATGGCAAAATGTCTCTTTATACAAATGTGTGTTCTTGTTTGGTTTTTCTGTTTCCTAAGCAATCGGTTTGCACACTTTGAGCCCACAATTCAGGCATGGTGAAGGCAGGCACACCCCTCTTATACACAACCTGGCATACTCATAGACATTTAATACATACTTGGTAAATGAATGAATTTCAGAAACTCAAGCAGTCTTACCTGAGAGAATATTCTAATAACTGCTGCATTATTCGTCTTAAACTGAACAAAACTTTTTTTTTTTTTTTTGAGTTGGAGTCTCACTCTGTCGCCCAGACTGGAGTGCAGTGGCCGCTCCCGGCCACCGCAGACTCAACCTGCTGGGCTCCAGCAATCCTTCTGCCTCAGCCTTCCAAGTAGCTGGAAGACTTTTTTAACACACGGTTGAGCATGCAAAAGGAATACCCAATTTACTTCCCTACCTCCCATCTCACCACTCACCTCAATGATGTCGCTTTTCCCAACATATAGTTAAATGAAAATATTAACTATGTTGTAATGAGGGAACCCCAGATCTGTGAGGACTTGCCCATAATGTTCACCAATTCCAAAAAGTCACCCGAAGGTCTGGCAGGGAAAAAAATTGGTTTATTAAAACTTACTGGAGCCACCAATGGCAGTAGGTCAGTAAAGAATCCACACTTAGGGGTAGTATAGCAAGCAGTTTTATAATCAAAGTAATCAAGTTCATCATTCAAATCTGCTGTTTACAATTAAATTGATTAGGAGTGACAACTACACTGTTGTCAGCTTTGCTTGGTCACCTGTATTCCATGACTCATTACTGGAAATAAGCACTCCCTTCAGAGACCAGCATTGGCCAGAGGCTGCTTCCTGGGGGAGGGATGGGAAGGAGCCAGGTAGAGGGGGAAATGGTCCATGTCCAGACAATACCCACATATGTCTGAGAAAAATTCTGTAGTTTAAACTCCAGATTCCAGTTTACTTGCAAGTTGGCAAGAGTGCTGCAGAATTTAGTTTGTTTTATGTACAAATCCACCACAGCTTTTAACAAGTCCCTCTTTCTCACACTTGCATGTTCACCTCTTGAGTTAAGGATTTAGAAAAACAAAAATCAAAATCACTTAAAATCATCATTCTCCTCTGTAAGGCCAGAGACTAAAGTATCAAAATTTTTATGGTTTCTACCTGAAATCTTGAATCAAATAAAATATAGTATTTGAGATTGAAATAGAGTGTTTTCGAGAATCCAGAAAATAAGAGTATGAGTTCAGCCTGTTTTTGTGAATAAAGTTTTGTTGACACAGCCTTATCTGTGGCTGTACTGTCTATGACTGCTTCTGCCCTAGAAGGCAACAGAGACCATATCATCTACAAAACCTAAAATATTTACATCCAACCCCTTTACTGAAAAAGTCGGCTCTTCCCTAAGGAAGCCTGCCTTAGGAATTACAGAGAAGGCTCAGAAATCAGATTGGGTTTAAATGTGAGTAGATAAAATATCTTGGGCATATTAATTAGATTATTTAGACTCCTTGAGCTCAGTTTTCCCATCTGTAAAGTGGAGCTAACTCATGAAGCTATTAAGGCGATATATTGTGGCTATAATATGACAAAAAGCATTTGGAATTGTGCTTGGTAATAAATAAAAGTTGTTAGCATAACCTAATAGAACATTCTTTTCTGTCACATGTTTTATTTTCTTTAAACTTCTCTTAGGAGAGGTCTTCACTTGTAGTTAACTACATTCAGCAACACTTCTTTGCCCACTCATTAGCTTGAGATTTGCTTCAGCAATTTTAACTTCATTAAAATTATAATTATTTCTATAATTCCATTTCCTTTATCTACTTCCTCAACTGAATCCCCCCATCGACTACTAAGGTCCTGGGAATCAGGGAGAATTTCTTATGAGACAGTCTTAGAAGAGAAAAAAAATAAAATATGAACCAGATAATGTCAGGAAAACGAACAGGGAAGGAATTATCGAATGTGCGTGGCGAACCAAGTTTTTAAGAGACAAAAAATGAATACCCCTGGGAGAAATGGGATCAGCTAAAATAGTGTGCAAAGTAGCTACAGAGAACCCAGGGAGAACACAGACACATTCCAGTGAAGCCATTAGCAGTAAACCATTTCTGTATCCCTAATCTGAGAGGCTTAAAAGCTTTGTTGTTGTATAAGAAGTGTTTGTTGTAGTTTATAAATCTCTACCCATGCCTCTAGGTTTTTGTTTACCTCATAATATCTATGTTAATAGGTTAACCGGCTTCTTCTGCTTCTGTAACCCCTGCTGGCAGTGTGCGAGTGTTAAACAATAAGTCCCTTCCAAACTCCCCTCTGTCTAAGTTGTGACAGACAAGCCACCCTTATGGTGGGCTCTGTATTAATTCAAACCTGCTTGTATGCCGGAGCTGACCTATGCATGCATAGTCATGGTGACTATGCAAAACTTAGCTTCTAGTAAACATGTTCTCGAACCCAGGGTTCAGCTTATGCACAGTCACGATGACTGTGTGGACCTGGGCCCCCCGAGTAAATGTGTTACAAGCGCCTCCGGCTATCTAACATTCCAGAAGACCTAACTGGTTCTACCCCGCCCCATCTGACCGTTAGTGGTCAGTCATGGTCAGCTGGAGCCGGCGCCCGCACAAATCAAACACAAACCAACCAATCAGTATCTCTGTAACCGCACTCATACAATTCCATCCAATCCTGTGTGGACAAGTCTGTAATGCCACCCCACTCCTTCCAAATCATGTATAAAAAATGCTTGCAAACCTGAGTCGGGGCTCTCGTTCCTGTACCACTGCGCCAGTAACGGATGTGAGCCCAGACTCGAGCCTGAATAAAGACCCTCTGTGATTTGCATCGGAGCTGGCTCTTTGGTGGTCTCTCGGATTCAGGATTTGGGTACAACAAATCCACTAATTAATTGTTATTTGAATTCAGCTCTGCTTCCATTAATATTTCTCAACCCCTTAAAAAACACATCCTGACCAGCAGTGTCCTTGGAAATCCTAGCTTACTCAGATCCAAGGGATTTCACTTGGCAAACTTGGCTTTCAGCAGGGCCTTTGGGGTGCAACTAGTGGTGATCTTCAGTTTTGGAAATTAAGTACTTTTTAGAAGAAGTAGAAGTGAAAATGAGCCTCAAGTCTCTTTCTTGAGGCTTAGCAATTTTCTTTTCTCCAGAAATGATAAGAATTTTTCTGGTGAAAATATTGCTTTTGAAAGGGTCCTACTCAGTGCCTGCCACAGAGAAAGTATACAACCAATGTTAATTTGCTTCCCCTTGTGAAAGAATTCCATCCCAAGGATATGAGTTTATTCTTCTATTCATTCACTCAACACATATTTACCAAGCACTACTTTGTAGTCAGATACAACTCTAGAGCCAGAAAATTTGGGTTGCCAGATTTAGCAAAGAAAAATCGGACCATCCAGGTAAATTTAAATTTATGAAATATAATAACTATTTAAAAAAAATCCTGTCCCATGGAATATTTGGAACACATTTACTTATACTATAAAACTATGCAGTGCTTATCTGAAACTTAATCGAGTATCTTGTACTCCCTGCTCCCGTATCCTGTATTTTATCTGGCAAAGAATAGTAAATGAGACAGACACTACACCGGCTTACTCAAGTAGCTTTACAGGAACTCTAACTTCAGGTGCTCACAAGAGTCAATTCCCATCAGGTACGTCCCTAGTAAAAAAGCCTGGGGAACAGAATGACCTTATCTTTAGAAGTTCATGGCCACTGGGGACCCATTTAGCAGGTGTCACTGTATTGTAATTGCAATTTTATTTCCTTGTCATACTCCTCTCTTTGGAATTAAGGTCCTTGGACTGTGTTTTTTTAATCTCTATATCCGTAAACTCTAGTCCAGTGCTTGGAACTAGGAGACGCTCAGTACAGGCAAGCTTAATGAATTAGTGAGTTAATGCATTAGTAAATGGTTAGATTTATATCAAACACAATGAAGAACCACGCTCACAGCTCATACACAAAATATCCACACACTCTTCAGAAGTACTTAGAATAGAGAAAACCATGTTGTCAAAATCCAAAGACCATGTGAATGAAGAATGATCTTTTATTTTTTAAATGTTTTATGAAGGTACTCCAAACAAAAATAAAGGCTTAAAAAAGAGGGTGGGGGCAAGGAGGGCATAAAAGAGAAAAACTGTAACTCTGTAAACAACACTTACTAGAGGGTCCTTTAAAAGAACAGCTCTGAACAGAACAGTAAGAGTGAGTCAAAGCACTGATTTCACTAATTGGTAAAATAATCAAATATGATTTCCAGGAGTTAAGCAGAACCACAGTATTAATAAACGAGGAATAGGTTGTAAACAAGTAACAAATAATTAAGAGCCATTTTTATTGTCAGTACTGACTGTCATACAATTGAAACACTCAGAAGGAAAATCACAAGAATTCACAAAAGGACAGATTCAGAGAAGTGCAAGGGACACAGTATCTACAATAGAAAATCATTTTGTGGCATTGACTCCTTTCTGTCCAGCTGTAAAAGAGGGAACAAAATGTCAATATCTATAGAGCATGTCGTAATTACACTGAGAATGAAAAAAAAAGAAAAAGAAAAGAAAAGAAAAGAAAGGAAAGGATTGTATTGCAGAGTTTTTCAATGACCACACAATCAGCCAGGACTTTAAGCTTCTTTTCCTAGTTGTTGCTTCTCTGCTGTCATTCTGTGACCTCTTGGGTGGATTTGTGGCTGACACATCACACGTGTGTTAACAATTCTTGGCAGTTCCTGTCAGTGCTCAGATCGGTAGGCTGGAAAAGTCTCTGTTCGATGAAGCTTCAGCGGACTGGTGACATCTTTTCCAAAAAGAATTTAAAAGCAACAGTTACATTTTGGGAAAGTCCACAATCAAATTAGCTGATAACAAGCTTCTACATACCAGAAATACATAACACACTTATGGCAGGATTTTTTTCTAAAGGCTGCTCCTCAATGATATGCAAATAAGGGTCATGAGAGATTGCATAATTAACATATTTCCATGTGGCCCTTGCATTGAGCTACAGTCAGCCTATTAGCAGTTATTTTCCTTACTTTTCCACCTGTGTTATCCCTACACCCAGGGCATTTAGGGGAGATGAGATAGAAACACAGGACTATGGAAACTTTTGGCTTACACACTCTATAGAAACCCGTCCAGCAAAAAGACAATATTAAGCTATATGTAGGTTGTAAATGTAAAGAACTTCCTAAAATCCATTAGCCTTTATTCTTTCAGGCTTAGCTTCCACATGAAGCAAAGCCAAGAAAGTCAACACACAAGACCACACATTAGCCATCTTTGTGACATAATACAGGCATTGCCAAGCTTTTTCTATAGAGTCAGAGACTAAATATTTTAGGTTTTGCAGACCACATGGTCTCATGGCAACTACTCAGTTGTCTGAAGCACAGAAGCAGCCGCCATTAACATATAATGAATGGGTGCGAGTGCTTCAATAAAACTTTATTGACAAAAACAGACAGAAGGCTGGATTTGGCTCATAGGCCATCGATTGCCAATATCCCTGTAGATGTGAGCCCCTGATTGAATAAAAACTCGAGGTTCTGCTGCCATCTGCTGGCTAAGCGTTACTACAAGTAAAGAAATCTACAGGGTCGGCTGTTGTGAAGAACCCTCAGGATTCAGCAGAGCGAAACCTGCATGGCAGCCTTGGTAATTAAATGTGTGGATCACACAGGCACAAGACACAGGGAGCTGGATGGCAGGCACATGCAGTGTGTATGTCCCAGCTACACACATTTGGAACAATGTTGCTTTTAAACACTGAACCAGGCAAAATGGCTTACGGTGACATGTGGCCATTCAGACTTGCCTGAATACTCTGTTACATCATCACCAACAGCCCTGATCTCAGCCCAAGTCCCATTTGATCCTCCTGCCAGAAGCATGGATGTAGACAAGAAAGAATATAACTTTGGACTCACTTTTACGCCTACAAAATGGGACGAATACATTTGTTTTCGCCCTCCTCACAGTATTGTTGAGAAAGAAAGGACACAGAAAGGACTTAATGAAATGTGAAGTCTTATATAAGTTACTATGGCCACACATTGAAAAAATAAAGTTATGGAAAAAGATATTGGCAAGACTCAAATCTGAAACAAACGAAAAGTATATATCCAGTCATGTAGTCACTGCTACACATAACGGTGATTATTAGTACAAATCTAGGCATATCTTTATCACGGTTTAATAAAATTTCCTGCAGGGAACAGACAGCATGCGAATAGTGTCAGCGCAAAATCCGAATCTTCAGTCAAGTGCAGAGAAAGGTGACTGAAGGTATTCATCTGGGGTCAAGTCAAAACGAAAACCTTTACAGCATCTATCATGATAGCTAACCGAATCCTTCTGACTTGGTTTGAATGCCATGTTTAGCATAAAGCCAGGAAATGAATTGAAAGACTTTTCGACCTCTGCCACATTCTTGCAGTTCACGTAAACGTCACAAGCTGGTACTGGCCTGTAGACTACATCTGGGTCCAGGCCTGTTCTGGCCTGCACAGGCTTGTAAGACATTGGGAACTGCTTGTCAATATTTAAAGATCTTCAGACTGCTCATAAAGACATTCACTCTGTTCTCTTGGAAAACAGGAAGACAAAACCGGCCCTATGTTCTGCCAAGCATGACGGCTAAAGATTACTGCAGTCCTTCTGCTCTCTCTGACATTCACCAGGGCCACTGCCACTGCCATACCTGTCCCATTTCACTCATTTCACCCACCTGGCCCCAGTAGACAAGCCAGTTTGAGACCTTTCACCTATGCCTGTCATCCTTTCACCTTTGCTCAAATCTTAATCTATCACTTCTCTCTGAACTGCTGCACATACATTGTACGTGGCTGTGCTAGAATTAATGTTGAAAAAACAATGTCAAGGTCTCCAAAGTAGCCACTTGCTCCAAGAATTCATCAGCCTTCAAATAAATATGTAAATCACAGGGGCTGGAGGGAATTCTCTGGATAGACTTCAGTCTCAGGGCTCATGCATTTGAATCACCTGCGGGAACAAGATTTCTTCCCACAGATAAGGCCCTAAGATGACGGAAACCACCATGGGCTTGCAGTCAGAACACTGGAGTTCTACTATCACTTCCTCTACCCGCTGGCCACTGACCTTAAGCAAGTACTTGGCCTCCAAGCGGCTCAAGTTTTTCCATTCATCGAAACAGGATAGTCCTTCTCCAGCCAACTCAATCTGTTGCCAGGAAAGCCAAACAAAGACACGTGGAAGATGCCTGGTGCAGTGACACACATAGGTGGGGCCACTCTGGTTTCCTAAAACTATCTGAAGTCAAGTCTGATCCATGACACAGGGGCCTGTTTTTCTTTGTTCTTTGTTTTGAAACAAGCAATGCTGTCTTCCAAACCAATTCCAGAAGATGGGTTCTGACGATATTGGAGCCATGGAGCATGAGGGTAAAGGTTGCTGTAATGATAACTTTGAGAAGGAGGTGAGGGAGTTTTAGGAGCCCTGTGTTGAAGCTGGACACTCCCGTGCTCACGGGCAATGGCCTTGGGGTTGACCTCTCACTTCCCCTCTTGTCCCCTTGCAATTCTTTAAATTAAATTGGGAACTAATTCTGACACTGCCAGCCTCAGCCTTCACACTTAGAATAAGCATATCTTGTCTGTGCATGGTGGTTCACACCTATAATCCCAGCACTTTGAGAGGTTGAGGTAGAAGGATCACTTGAGCCCGGGAATTTGAGAACAGCCCAGGCAACGTAGCAAGACCTCATCTCTACAAAAATAAAAATAAAAAATTAGCCAGACGTGTACACCTGTAGTCCTAGTTACTTGGTAGGGTGAGGCAGAAGGATTGCCTGAACCTGGGCGGTTGAGGCTGTGGTAAGCTGGGATCGTGCCACTGCACTCCAGTCTGGGCAACAGAGTTAAACCCTCATCCTCCCCCACAAAAAAAAAAAAGAATAGGAATAAGCATGTCTTGGCCACCATAACCACAACCCAAGCTGTCTCTTCACGCCCTTTGGCACCAGCCACACTGCCTGTTTTCTGCTCTTTGAACGCCCCCAGCTCATTTCTATCTCAGGGACTTTTCACCTGCCGATTTCTCTATGCGGAACATTTTTACCTGATTCTCAGAATGGCTGTCTCTTCTCAACTTAAGATCTTGGGGTAAGTGCTGGGGCTTCCAATGACTACCCCATCTAAACAAGTCTTTTGGTCATCGTCTTCCCCAAAACAACAACTCTATTTTGGCAATTAATAATGCTTTTTTTTCTACTGCTGTATGTACAGAATTATAAATTAACTATGTTTGATTCATGATTGACTGTGACTCTTCATTGGATTATAAGCTCCAGGAGGGGTGAAACGTGCCTGTCTAGTAGCTCTAGTGTGTGTTTGTCATGGAGCACAGTGTGTGGCATAGAATAGATGCTTAAAAAACTTTTACCAAATGAATGAGTGGGTGAATGAATGGAGAGATGAAAACTATAGAACTCTAACTACTTACTAGATAAGTTATCTGAGACACATCACTAACTCTTCAAATTCTGTTTCTTGTAGCAAATGGGGATAAAATGATGGTAGCTGTTTTAAGGTCTAAACAGGATCATGCATGTCAGGTCCTAGTGCACAGCCTGGCACATGGTAGCTTTTAGAAGGACACTCATGGAATATGGCTTGATGCCCTACTGAGAAAGAAATCTGGTAGATTTTGGAAGCAAAACCTCAATATCCCAACCAACTCATCTTCGACAAAGCATCCACTAACAACCACTGGGGAGAGGAGAACTTATTGAGTAAATACTGCTGGGAAAACTGGCTGGCCACATGCAGAAGATTAAAACAAGACCTCTACCTATCATCATACACAAAAATCAACTCTAGGCTGGGCATGGTGGCTCAGCCTGTAATCCTAGCACTTTGGGAGGCCAAGGCAAGAGGATTGCTTGAGCCTGGGAGTTAGAGATCATCCTGGGCAACTTGATGAGACTTCGTCCCTACAATAAATCAAAAAATAAGCTGGGCATGGTGGTGTGTGTCTGTAGTTCCAGTTACTTGGAAGGCTGAGGTGGAAGGATCAACTGAGCCCAGCAAGTTAAGGCTGCGGTGGCCGTGAGCAAGTCTCTGCACTTCAGCCTGGACAAGAGCGACTCCAACTCAAAAAAAAAAAAAAAAAATCAACTGTAAATTTCAAACTGTACAAACCTTAGAAAATGCAGGAGACACCCTTATGGAAATTGGAACTGGTAACCAATTCCTGATCAAAACCCCAAATGCTCATGCCATAAGAGATAAGATAGGCAAGTAGAACCTCATCAAGTGGGGAGACAGCCCACAGACTGGGAAAAAATATTTGCCAACTGTCTATCTGACAACGGCCTAACATCTTGGATCTACAAGGAAGCCAAAAAGTGCTGAAAAGAAAAAAAAAAAAAAGAAAAACCAGCCCCATTACAAAGTGGACAAAAGATATGAATAGACACTTTTCAAAAGAAGACATACTAGCTGCCAACAGATACATGAAAAAAAGTGCAACCTCACTAACATCAAAGAAATACAAATTAAAACCACACTGAGATACCATCTAACTCCAGTCAGGATGACCATCATCAGTAACTCAAAAACAACAGATGCTAGAGGGGATGTGGAGAAAGGGAACACTTCTACACTGTTGGTGGGAGTGTAAACTAACACAGCCTCTGTGGAAAACAGTATAGTGATTCCAAAATATCTAAAAATTGACCTTCTGTATGACCCAACAATCCCCGTTCTGGGAATATACCTGCCCATCAAAAGTAGTCTGACTTAAAAAAAAAGGGGAGGTACATATACATGATGGAATATTACACAGCCATAAACAAGGACAAAATTATGAACTTTGCAGAACTTGGATGGACTTAGATTCTATAATACTGAGTGATCTTTCACAGAAACAAAGAACTGAGTATCACATGTTCTTACTCATAAGCAGACCCTGAACAATGATACCAATATTATAAGAAAGGATTAGCAGCAGTGGGAAACTTCCAGGGGAGGGAGGGGGAAGCACTTCATCGATAAGGGTACCTGATCTCAAACCAGGTGAAGTGAGGACCAAAGTCAGGTCCAAACTTTACCTGTACACTGACCACTTGCATACCTAATCCTGAGTTGTACCCCATGTCTTTGAAATAAATAAATAAAAATACATAAGAAAAAATCTGAGGCTCTACTACTTCACTGGTGACATGTTGGTGTTTGTTTGTATTTTAAAAAGGGGGGATGAGGTTTCGTGTCCAAATAGATTTGCAGAGCTTTGGGTTGAACAAGATTAAACAAATCCTTTATTGCAGGATATTTCAGAGCCTTGAAAATATTGACTTTCATTCCAAATCTTCGAGAGGAGAATTTAACATGCAGTGTTTCCCCAAAACTGGTTTGACCACAGTACTTTTCTTAGGGATAGGATGTTATCCATTGTGATTAGCATGCTACAGAACACAATTTGGGAAATGCTGCTCTTGTTATTTTATCTGCTGCATTCCTAAAAGAATCCTGTGAACACTTGTTGAACTTGTCTCTTCCATACATTTCTTCCATGGTTTTCATGATGAACCTCTTTCCAATGTCGATTCTATATCTGTTCCACCACAGAAGAGAATTTCTTTTTTTTTTTTGAGTTGGAGTCTCACTCAGTCGCCCAGACTGGAGTGCAGTGACCGCTCCTGGCCACCGCAGCCTTGACCTGCTGGGCTCTGGCGATCCTTCTGCCTCAACCTTCCAAGTAGCCGGAATTACAGGCATGCGCTACCATGCCCAGCTGATTTTTTGATTTATTGTAGAGATGAGGTCTCGCCAAGTTGCCCAGGCGGGTCTCGAACCCGCGGGCTCAGGCAATCCACTCACCTCAGCCTCCCAAAGACGCAGGATTACAGGCTGAGCCACCAAACCCGACTAGAAGAGAATTTCTATATGGACATTTGTAAATAGAGTGGGAGGAGGAAGAAGGGTAGATTAAACATGTCTTAGTGTATGTGACACCAAAACTAGCACCTCCCTCTCTCCCCAACCCCGAAAAACAGTACTAAAGTAATAATTCCAAAATCAACCAGCAGGTGGCGCACGAGGACTAAATTTGAGGAGGAAATGAACTTTTTTCCCTCAAACTAGCTTGATAAATTCCTCCATAGGGGTCTGTGTGATTTCCAACATTAACAATCTGTCAGAAAAAAAAAAAAAAAATCAGCCTGAAATCTATCAAGGTAGGTGAATTGGCCAGTTGTAACCTATAATCACCAGCAAAACGAGAAGAAATGATGGGCTCTGTAACTCCATGTGTCTCACACTGGGCCGCCAGGTCATTAACTTTTCCTGATTTTATTTTATTTTTTTCTGGGATGTAAGGAAGGGAGGAAAGAAGAGGAAAGGTAGGTGGCTTAAGTCAAACAAACATTTTTCCCATTTATTTGTCTCATAAATAACCACCCCTAATAAGCAAGATGATTTTAGGTAGGCTGTGAACATCTTTTAAATCTCCAATAATTATTATTTATCTTAAGGTCTATTAGAAAAGTATAGCCAGAGGTTATATTAGTATAATGATAGTGAAATATGCTTTTCTTTTTTAAAAATATACTTAGAAGAGACAATAAAATTGAATCATGGTTTAAGTGGCATGTACATGAAAAAAACTGTGATGATGTCCCTTAAATATTGCAAAAAGTTCTAAAGTTGAAATGGACACTAATGGCATTTGTGACAACCTGACCTAATTCAGCTCTCTCTGTAGAAGCATCTTGGAAGGTCAGCTCATTGGCAACTATCAATTCAGTCATTCGCTTCAGCAGCTCCTACAGGCACTCAGGATCTATTTTCGCAGTCCCTGCAATGTGCCACACTCTCTGCTAGGGACACAGCGTGGACTCCATAAAGACTCAAATGTACATTCTCTCCACGCCTTAACATTACACAGTCTTTCAACAGATACTAATGGATCAGCCTCTCCACACAGGGCACTGGGGGATAAAGTAATAAAGATTAAAAGAGGCTCAGCTCTCCTGCCTTCCTGGACATGATTGCTTCCTAGAAGAGCCAACCATGAATCAAGTGGCCACACAATTAAATACGAAATGAAAACGCGTTAAGGGCTAGAAAGGAGAGGGTTATTGTCTCCATGTTGTGAGTGCACACCATCAGAGGTGCCCATGAAGGTTAGAGTTGTCTGGAGGATGCCCCCTGAAGTCTGAGGGGTACTGGAGGGGGAGACCTGAAGGTGACCAAGAGTTAATAGGGTGGGAGAAGGGCACAGCCTGCAAGAAAAGCTGGGGGGGGCGGAGGAGGGAGGACCAGCAGGAAGGGTTGAGATGAAGCCTGCTGTGAGCGGGGGACAGAGCCCGCATGGATGGCAGAGGCCATGGTTTTCTCTGGTCATTCACTCATTCATTCTTGCATTCATTTATTCAGTAAATTTCTGCGTGTAAAGTAGGCGTAGTCTAGGCATGCTGTTTCAAGTTTGGTGATCTTGCACCCCATCGTTGCAAAGTCCTTCTGCAAGCATCTCCGTGTAGGCTTGTTTGTTTATACATCACATATGCACAAGCTGTTCCTATATACTATGAAATGTAAAAAGGCATATTTGAACGGAGAAGAAAAAATTTAAATAGAATTTTCGATTGTTCTTGTCGTCCCCCCAGTATGATGCTTCAGAGATCACCTCTCTGGGAAAAGGGCTTGTTAGGATTTGCTTAAAGTCATTCAGCAAAACTGAAGCCATGACGCCCTGCTAGGGTCATATCCACCCAGAAGCCTTGTTAAAACCATAAGTGGCCAGGCCCCACCCTCAGAGTCCCTGATTCAGTAGGTTTGGGGAGAGGCCTAGAAACGTGTGTTTCTAGCAAGTTCCCAAGGAACGCTGATACTACTAGTCATCCGTCTACGAGACTGTCTCTGGAATCGTGAGGCCCAGCCTCCTGCCCAGACCCCGTGTAGGGTGTGCTCCAAGTGCAGAGTGTTCAGTCTTAAGATCTACCATTTCTGGCATTAAGGGCCCAAGAATCTGCATGTTAAACAACTTTCCCCAGGACATGGTGATGGATGCAAATATTTGAGAACTGAGGTCTCTAGAAAGATCGTGTCTCATGTTGCAGAGCCTTGATGGGGGCCCTGGCTTGGGAAGAAGGGCGCTCGCCAGCTGTCACGCAGCAAGCCAAGCTGAGCTCCCACCCCAAGGCCCAGCGCCCACACAGCCTGCCGCGCTTACCTTGCAGGCGGTAGAGCTGTCCCGTGCTGTGCTGCCGTGTGATGTGTTGCCAGTAGGCACTGCGGGGCAGGGGCACCATGGTGCTCAGAGAGGCGGCCCGCTCACTCATCTTCATCTGGAGCTGCGGTCACAGGGAAGAGAACGGTGTGTCAACAACGCTGGGCTGAGAGACATCTGACTGAGGGCACCAGAGAGCAGAGTCACAGAACCACAGAGCTAGCTGGTGGGCAAATCGGTGAGCGCTGGCGGTGGCGGAAGACACGGGAGCCAGCCATTGTGTTTGCTGCTTAGCATCCTCCCATCACCTGCCTCCTGGACAACAATGCACTGATTTTTTTCTTGGAGGAAGCTGCCTCCAACTCATCCCATCCCTCTCGTCCTGGTGGGGCCGACCCCACTGATTCCAGATTGGGCGGGTGGCCCACGCCAGGCCAGTTAGACACCATCCCCTGAGACATTTATTAGCACTTTCATGGAAGAGAGTGGCAGTAGAAATAAACTGTTTTGTCATTTTGTTCATTGCTATATCCACAGGGTTTAGAGTCGTTTCTGACACATAGTAGATGCACAAGAAATACGTGTTGAATTGAATGAATGGGCATTCGTGTGGAGTTGCTAAGAGGAATGAAGGCAGAATGGAGCCTGCCTAGAACGACAAAGGGAAAGCATGAGCATTCAGAAGAAAAAGGCCAAGACCAGGAGAGCAAGATCTCGACAAGTGTCAGAGGCCGGCCTCAGGTCATTCCACTGTATGCACCAATTACTCCTTTTTAGTTTAAGCAGGTTTGAGTTGGGTGTTCTATCACTAGCACCAGAAAAAAATTTTTTTAATTAAATTAAAAAACCCATCTGCTTGAACGAAGGCCTTTTCTCAACTGATCATGGTTCCAGGTGCTGAGGGAGGAACAAGGGAAAGGTAGGTTTTGGCTTCAAGCAGCTAAGGGTGTCTCTGCAGATACACAGTGCAAGTCCCCTAGGTCATCAGAGAGCAGCCAATGGCTTGTCCAGCCACACCAAGGGAACTGACTGTACGCAGGAAGAGAAGTTTCCAAGAGGAGAGAGCCTGGCAGGATGGGTAGAATAAAAGGAAAGGTGAACGAGGAAAATGCATGGAAGAAGACCTGAGGTACCAGTGTGAGCTGCCTCAGCCCCCTTGCATCTGAGCCCTGGTCTTAGACACAGTCGGACATCAGTTTATTATGCCAATGTATGCGAAGTGACGATATGCAAAGTCTGATTTCCTGGATGCTTGAATATCAAATAATCTACCTCCATCTTAAAAAGAAAACACACTCACAGACTTGCCTAAGATGTTTATTGGGAAAATAATTTACAACCCGTAAAAACTGGAGGCAACTTAAGTATCCCTCGGTCAAGACCTGGTTAACTGCACCTGGACACAATGGAACCCTCGGCAACTTTTCACCCAGAAATGGGAGATTTACACAAATGGAAAAGGAAATGTGTGGGAAGGAAACATGAAGGAAACACAGGGAGTTGCAGGTCTAGCGGAATGCCATGTTGGTTGCTCATATGAAAAGCATTGGCATGAAACACTTACCCGGTTGGGGAGTATGAGAGTTCAGCAAAATGACAGCTGCTTGGCCTTGACTAGCGACAAACAGGTACAAGAAAAAATGGAGGTGATGGAGATGATGATGATGATGATGATGATGATGGTTAGAAACTGCAATGCCCGCCGGGCTCGGTGGCTCAGCCTGTAATCCCACGCCTTTGGGAGGCTGAGGTGAGTGGATTGCCTGAGCCCGCGGGTTCGAGACCCATCTGAGCAGCGAGACCTCATCTCTACAATAAATCAAAAAAAATTAGCCAGGCGTGGTAGTGCGTGCCTGTAATTCCGGCTACTCGGAAGGCTGAGGCGGGAGGATCGCTGGAGCCCAGCAGGTCGAGGCTGCGGTGGCCAGGAGCGGCCACTGCACTCCTGTCTGGGCGACAGAGGGAGACTCCAACTCAAAAAAAAAAAAAGAAAAAGAAACTGCAAGGCCCATTTAAATATTTTTTTTAAAAGAAAAGTGTCCCTGTACACATCTCATCAGCACAGTAGTGTCAGGCATAATATCTGTATATTCACTCAACAAAGCCCAAATAATATAAGGTTTCACACCCTAGAGACCAAAACTCATTGAAGTTGATGAGTCTCAACTTGAAATTCAGATGATAACCATTCACTCAAAAGATAATTTAATTGATATGTATTGCATTTACATGTGCTGGATTGATTTCCCTACTGCTTTCATAAGAGCACAATTACCAAACATGTCCACAAGTGGAATCATAAAGCCCTAGGTTCCACAGGAACAGTTTTTTCCTAAAAAGTGCTCTGTTCGAGCAAAAGGTCAAAAAGCTACGCTAGTAGAAAAGTTCTGTGGCTATTTCTTTTCATTTTTATTTTCTTAAATTATTTTAACTGACAAATAAATATCATGTACAATGGGGTACAATGTGATGTTTCAATCTATGTATACATTATAGAAAGATTAAATCAAAATAATTAATATAATTCATTACAGTAGCTATTTCTATATATATGAAAGTCTCAAAAAACACCACAAAAAACTACTTATCAGTGACTTTTGGTGACATTCAACCTCATTTGCATGGAATGCAAGAAAATAAAGAAAAGACCTACATTTATAGAGACTGGTTATTAGAGGATTTGTTTGTTTGTTTGTTTGTTTGTTTGTTTTTTGAGTTGGAGTCTCACTCTATCCCCCAGACTGGAGTGCAGCGGCCGCTCCCGGCCACCGCAGCCTCGACCTGCTGGGCTCCGGCGATCCTCCCGCCTCAGCCTTCCAAGTAGCCGGAATTATAGGTGCGTGCTACCACACCCAGTTAATTTTTTATTTATTGTAGAGATGAGGTCTCGCCAAGTTGCCCAGGTGGGTCTCAAACCCGTGGGTTCAGGCAATCCAGAGTTTTTTAATATAAAGAGACTCTATTGAATTTAATTAAAAATTTAATATAGAGAAAACATGTGGGGATACCCGTCACTTCAAATTACTCATTGTTTTACTGCAAATGTTTAGGCAGCCCGGTATGACTTGACTATATTTTTAGAAAGCCTATTTAGGAACAAGAATGAGATGACACCAATACCATGTTGTGAAGCGGATAGTACAAAGCCTGGTTCTAGTTTTTCCTCAACCCTTTGAGAGAGTATCTAATTTTACAAAAGGGAGCGTTTTAATTGTCTTTGGAGGAAAATTGCGAGAAAAGCCTTCTCATTTAACAACGCAAACATGTCCGAACAATGCTCTGAGGGTGAGAAGACTTGAGGTGGGGACTCCTTTGGGGAGCGTCTGGCTGGGCAGTTTCCTTCCCTCTTCTGTATTGTGGGGTCCCTCGTGTCCTTGATATTGACAACCAGTACGAGGGATGTGATGGTTCTCTTGCCCAGCACTGGTGTAAATACAAACAAGCACTCATTCCTGGAGGAGTTAAAATTGGGTTAACTGGAGTACATACAGAACGTTCCCCAAATAATCATCTCATTCAACAACATTTTGTTACAACTTTGATATATAAAAAAAATCAGTTCCTGGCACATCTGCCTGGGTTTCCTCTGAGTCTGTTTTCTTCCTACATCCCAAAACAGTGGCCATTAGGTGAACTGGCATGTCTACATGGTCCCCATCTGAGTGAGTGTGAGTGTGCCCTACAATGAGACAGGATCCTGTCCAGGAATAAGCTGATCCGATGGACTGGCCACCAGCAACCCTGAACTAGAATCATTGGGTAAATAATGATCTTACTTGTTTTTATCAATCTTTCTTAAATGTATGCATAACTCACGTTTACTTCAACATTTAATATTATAGTGTTAAGGGATCTTTATTTAGAAGTTCAGTAATATTTTTGTGACCAGAAATGGGCTTCAGGAACATAACTCTTGTTGCTATCAATCAGCCTGTGTCAAATTGGTTTCATTACATGTGGTTTCACTTACAGTTGCTGTTTCCAAGAACCTATTGACGACGTTAAAGACTTATCGGAGAGAAGAATTAATGTCTTTCTCCTGTTTAAAAATCTTATGCATTTTATATAGTTTTTAAAAATAATGAACATAATACCACAAACCATAAAACTGTAAAGTATGGTCATTTCTGCTATAAGGTGACAAAGACATTCTTGAAAGTCATCCCATTCACAAAATTGTGGGAAAAGTCAGGTGATAGGATGACCACTCAAAATGTATGCTGATTGAAACCAGAGTCATTGTTATTTTGGGGGATAGCTTGGATAGCCTAGCAAGGCTAGAGGCTGACTCAGGGTTATAAAAAGTGCAGAAAAATATTTGGTTGGAAAACACAGGCTTGAGGAAGTCCAGGCAACAGAAGTGGAGGAAGGTTCCTCTAAAAAGGTGGCACTAGCAGATATGTAGCCACATGAGCACAAGATGTCCAAGGTTGGGCACATCCCTCAGGAGAGGGAACCCTTGGCCCCTGGGTTCACCTCTCACCTTCTGCAAGAGGCCCTGCCTGTGTAGGAATTTATTAAGAGATTTTGCCTTTCCAGCTTAAGGTTACAATTCCACTCCTGCTAATGTGGGCTTCCTTTGTCTAGGAAAAAAATCACTTATGAACCAATATAGCCTCAATATTTGATGAAGCCGAGTGCAGCAGCTCACATCTGTAATCCAGGCACTTTGGGAGGCAGAGGCAAGAGGACTGCCTGAGCCCAGAGGTTCGAAACCAGCCTGGGCAACCTGGAGAGACCTCATCTCTACTATAAATCAAAAAATTAGCTGGGCATGGTGGTATGCAGCTGTGCTCCGGCTACTTGGAAGGGTGAGACTGAAGGATCGCCTGAGCACAGCAGGTTGAAGCTGCAGTGACCATGAGCATGCCACTGCACTCCAGCCTGGATGACAGAGTGAAACTCCAACTCAAATAAATATACACATTCGTTTGTTTGTTTAATTTATTTATTTATAAATTAATCTTTCTCCAAAATCTCAAATGTCTCTGAGCTCAATGGCAATGTAGAAATGGTGTTATAGTGGAACAAACCATATACGATACCTTCTATGTATTCTACTAAATACAAGTCTTTGAGCGCTACCAAAAACAACAACAAAAATCACAAGTCATCCATTTTGTTTTTTGTAAGCCTCAGAAAAATTTAATCACAGAACATTAGTCTTGGAAGAACTATTCAAGCATTAATTAAGCCCAGTCTCCTGAGTCACCCAGCCAAGAAACTACGTATCCTCACACCAACGGCCATACTTCTTATAATGGCTGCTCCGATCTTACCACCCACGTCTCATGCCTCACCACAGCCTATACCACACCCCTCTCAGTCCAGACAGTTCCAACCACTGCACATTTGCTCCTGAGCCCAAGGGCTCTCCTCATCTCTCACTTGGTTGACTCTGACCTTCCCTTCAGAAGTCAACTCAGGAGTCACTTCCTTAGACAGTTTCTTTCCCTCCTTCAACAGCACCAGCTGCTCCTACCAACTATCTAATTACATCACTGTTTTGTGAGAGCTGCGTAGCTAGCCTGCCTCTTACTGTAGACCATGAACTCCTAAAAAGCAAGGATTATATCTTTTATCTCTGTATCCTCAGCACCCAGCTAGAGTTTCAAGAGGCTTAATAAATGTGTGATGAACAAATGAATGAATAAATCCAGCCTTTGCTCAAACAGCGGAAAAGAGTTTTCAGAAATCAATCAGTATCAACCAGCAAATGAGAAGCACTGTTAGCCCAAGGCTGAACTCATATTTTAGGTCCAGGTTAAATTAATATGGCTGTGGCTGGCTATGGGGGACATGGCACTAAGATTCTGCTGCAACCTACTTTGTCATTCAAGTGATGAGCAGATGCAGGACCTCAGGGAAAGATCTGCTTATGCATATATGCACAATCCATTAGGACAGTCCAACAGCAGAGGAGTCTAGTGCTACCATTTATTCATTCTATTAGCAATGTTAGCTCAGGATCCCACCAGAGACGAAAGAAAAGTCTTCAAGAAAGTCAAACAAATGTCTTCTTGTACTTCAATACTCAAACGTTCCCCCTGATCAGCAGGAACACATGTAGGTCTCTTACTAATCCAGCCTAAGTGAGTCCTGATGCTGCCCAGTGGTATGAAATACTCAAAGCAATCAATCAACTTATGCAATTGATTGGGTTTTTAATGCAAAAAACAAACAAACAAACAAACAAAAACCATCCTGGTGCTCCTGGAGGAAAAAGTTGACCATGGAGTACGGGGTCCATGTTATAATTTAGGTTCTGCTTCAGGTCTTAAAGAGTTTAAAGGTCTCTCTTTTTATAGAGAAAAGAGACAGATGATAAAACTGAACTCACATGAACAAAAAAAATTCAGATTGCCATTAAAAAACAGAATGAAGCTCTGATACATGCATGTCATAACACGTATGCGTCTCAAAACATGGTACTAGGTGAAAGAAGCTAGTCACAAAAGACCACAGAGTGTATCACTCCACGCTATGGTTTGAATGTTTGTCCCCTCCAGAATTCAATTTAATTTAAATTCTGAAATTTTCTCACCATTGTGACTGTATAGGGAGGTGGGACCTTTCAGAGATGCTGCTGTTATCTTGAGAGTGAGTTGGTTATTGCAGGAGTGGGTTTGGTCCCTTGCTCTATCTTCTTACCCTCATCCACCATGCGATACCTTCTACCATTTTATGTCACAGCCAGAAAAAGGCCCTTGCAAGATGCCAATATCTTGATCTTGGGCATCCCATACTCCAGAACTGTGAGAAATAAATTTCTGTTTATTATAAATTACCCAGTCTGCAATCTTGTGTTATAGCAGTACAAAATGGACTAAGACTTCCCATTTATATCAAATGTCCAGAATAGGCAAACTCCTAGAGAGAGAAAATAGATCAGTGGTTGCCTAGGCCTGAGGGTGAGCGTGATGGCTAAAGGAGATAGGTTTTCCTTTTGGGGTGATGAAAATGTTGTGAAATCAATTGTAGGGATGGTTTCACAACTCTGAGTATATTAAAACCATTAAATTGTGCAGTTTAAAAGGGTGCATGTAGCCAGGCTCAGTGGCTCAGCCTGTAATCCCGCGCCTTTGGGAGGCTGAGGTGAGTGGATTGCCCGAGCCCGCGGGTTCGAGACCCGCCTGGGCAGCAAGACCTCATCTCTACAATAAATCCAAAAAATCAGCCGGGCGTGGTAGCGCATGCCTGTAATTCCGGCTACTTGGAAGGCTGAGGCAGAAGGATCACCGGAGCCCAGCAGGTCGAGGCTACTGCACTCTAGTCTGGGCGACCGAATGAGACTCCAACTCAAATAAATAAATAAATAAATAAATAGATAAATAAATAAAAGGGTGCATGTGCATGGTAAGGTATGTATGGTATGCTCATATCTTAATAAAGCTACCACCAGAAAAAATCAGATGATAGCATGTGCTCTGCAGATGATTTTAAAAGCATGATATAATGAGCTAGTGGGTGTCAACTTCTGGTCAAGCTGTCAGAGGAAACACCACTGAGTGAAAATTAGTTGAAGCATGGTCCCCCATCATTATTATGGTCAGCAGTACAGTAAAAGCCTTTTACAAACTTCCTAATACTTACAGTGACAGAAGGGCTGATTGCCAAGGTCCTTGATCAAAATGGTGAGAAAATCACACCAACCCTCTCAGGAGACAAAAAAAATCTAACAACCGGACCACTATGCATAGTCAGTGAGAAAAGGAAAACAACTGTCTCTCCCCCTGTCAACATGTTTTTGGTTTCCGGGTTCCTCACCTGGTTTGGCTGGCATTTACTTGTTGTCAGTGCACTTCTCTCATGAGTTTGAGACCTGCGTGCAGAGCAGCAGCAGGTCTCAGCCACAATACTGAACCATATTGTCCTGCTCTGGGGTCCAACTGTTTTTACTGTAGAGCATTGTGTTTTGCAAAACTGAACAGCATGACAGGATGTAATCGTTTGCTGCTCCAGTCAATCATGAGTACCATATGCCATCTTTGTGACATCAGTCTGGATTCATTCAGAAACAAGCACAAATCATCACGATGGCAAATAGATCAGTACCTCAGCATCTCGTTCCCTCCTCATCAGACTCTTAAGCTTCCATCAGGTTGCTCTTTAAAGTAACTCAAGTGGAGTCCCTGCCCATAACAACTCTGCATACACAAATCACATCTTCATTTTCCCTTCCTTCAGCCTGGGCCCTGAAGCAGTTGAACAAGGACGCTGTTTTGACACTGATTCAGCTGTGAGTCAGAAGCCTCATCCACATTCTCAACCTGAGAATCCTCCAATTCTGGTAATATCCTCAGTTTAAGAAAATATATATAAACCAACTAATTTTCTGTGGATATTTTGAGCACAAAATGTGGGCAAAGTTGAGTCAGAAGGGACGGCTCAGTTCAAGAGAAAGGATAAAACTACATTCCAAATGAAACCAGCATCTGAGTATCTGTTTTTCTCATTTCACTCAAATCCCAGCTCTCTCACTGACACGATCCTGCACATTGACTGACATTCTCCAGTTGTCTTTCTGAACGATGCCTTCAGGTTCTGCCAACTTATGCTCCTGTGAAAAAAAAAATATTTGAACATAAAATCTACCTATGATTTCCAGGCCCAAGTAGCTCATTTGCCTAACTGCAAGCTGAAGCATCACATGGAGGTCTTGTTAAAATGCAGATTCCTGGCCCCACCTTCATTCAGAGTTTCTAGAGTTCCCAGATGGTTTTGATCTTATTGATCCAAGGAACCTCACTTTGAGAACGACTGTCCTAAGCCATTTATCACCCACCTCTAGACCAATCATTCTGGGGAAACTTTCCCACTTCACTTGTGTAGAGCCCAGATTTGTGAGTCAAAAAAAAAAAATCTGGGTTAAAGTTTAGAACCTGCCACTCATAATTGCTTGACTGTAGGCTAGTTACTTAATCTCTCCTCATCCTTAATATCTTGTCAGTCAAGAAAAGAGAATAGTACCTACTTTGCAGCTAATTCTTAGGTCATGCATAATTCATTGGAGTTTCTGTAAATAGTACTGAAATTTACAATTAGTTCTATATCGTGATATCATCTTTAACAAGAACTTCTGAGCAAGGTCATAATAGGCACATTCACATTTTCCTTTTAAATCTAAACATCTGATATTGGACTGTGTCTTTAGCCTGAGGTCAGAAGCTCTCAAAAGTTTTTAGGCCACAACAAAAAAAGCTACACAGAAAATATGTTTAGAGAAAATATCAAATCACCTGTACCCGTGGGTATAAACTGAATTCAGTGAACAAGCATGAGTTAAGACCTTATTTATAGGCATGGTACAATTTTGGGAACAGAAAAAAAAAAAAGACAATCTATGCCCTCATGTTCAATTCCCACCTCTGCAGGGAGTCTGCATTCTCCCAGATAACTTTAGCTTTGGGTCTGGTAGTATTTTGCCTGAAACCAAAAAGAGGAGAGGGTTCCATACTTTTGTGATATTTATTATTATTATTATTATTATTATTATTTTTGAGTTGGAATCTCATTCCTTCACCCAGGCTGGAGTGCAGTGGCACGCACGCTCACGGCCACCACAGCGTCGACGTTCTGGGCTCCAGCGATCCTTCCACCTCAGCCTTCCAAGTAGCTGGAACTACAGACGCGTGCTACCACGCCCAGCTATTTTTTATTTTATTGTAGAGATGAGGTCTTGTCAGGTTGCCCAGGCTGGTCTCGAACCCGTGGGCTCGGGCAATCCACTCGCCTCGCCTCCCAAAGTGCTGGGATTACAGGCTGAGCCACCAAGCACGGCCTATTATGTATTTTTAAAGACTTGTAATGAATTGTGTTCTTTCTTACTATTGCTATATTTTATTACTTTCAGGAAATAAAAGAATATATAAGGTAGATTTTAAATCAGTCCTATACTTTTTACACAGAAAAAAAGAAAGAAAGAGCACTTTTAACATATTAGTATATTTTCTTCCAGTTTTTTTTTAATGAATGCATAATGTATATTTAGCACAAACTGGATGATAATGTATACACTGTTATGCTATCCTCTTTTTTTTAACTTAACATATTATGAACATATTCCAGCCTTCCTAAACACTATCTTCTTCTACAATGTCATTTGAATGTCTATATTATAGTCCATTCTTTGTACCACACTTTATTTGCTCATTTCCCTAGCCTTTTTTAACCTGCCAGATGAGGTAAAAAATTAAATTCTGACCCAATTTCCTCTATAACATTTTTTTTCCTGCTGATCACAATTTTTATCCTGGGATCGACTATTGATGACTATTCTGATAACCAGTTTCTATTAGACTATTAGAATTAATTTTAATTTGCACATCAAAATGAAGTATAGACTGACTCAGAAATTACTTAGGCTGTTTCTACATCTGAAAAGTAGATGAGTTTTAAATTTCATTTTTATTCTTAAACAAAGAAGTCTTACCTTCACGTTGTTGTGTAACAGACTATTCTGTAGTCATTAAGAGACGGTAAATTTTTGTAAAGTGAATATAAAATGATTTTAAAAACAAAAGGAAGGCAATTATTAACCTGAACAGGCTCACACAGAGAGTTTTTGATGGTGTTAAATACCCTCTAAATACCCTCCATCCCCTGTCTGAGATAGGTTTAAACACCCTCTATCCACTATCTGGGATGGGTTTAAACACCCTGTATCCACTATCTGATGATTCCCAAATGAAAATCTGTAACCCTGATCTCTCCTCTAACCCTCAGAATTATGTACTTGTATTTCACAGACCATTTTCCATTCCTACCTGGACGACTAGCAGGCATCTCCGATCTAGCAGGTATAAGCCTGAACTGTTGTTTCTCATACTCCACTCCCCCCAACATACTCCCTTTCTAGTCAGGTGCCATTCCACCTGTTGCTCTGGTTAAAAAACAAAACAAAACAAAACAAGTACAGCTTTGACATAGCCTGTCTCCTCTATTCTACAAGACTTCTCATCTATCAGCAAATCCTATTGGTCCCACCTTCAAAATATGTCCAGAATTCACCACTCCTCCTCACCTCCATCACGGCTATCCTGGTGCATGTCCCCATCACTCACCTAGATTCCTACAGCAGCCCTTACCTCATCTTCTTGCTTGTACCTTTGCCCTAGTTATGCTCACCGCTTGTTTTTCTCAAACAGCTCCTAGAGTGATCATTGCAAAAGCAAAGTCAACATATCTCATTCTTTCTCAAAGCCCTTCAGTGACTTCCCAACTCATTCCAAGAAGAATCCACAGTTCTTACCATGAATACAAGGTCAGAAAGGACCTGACTGATAATTATTTCTCTACCTCCTATACTCCTATTTTATCTGCTCCAAAACCACCAGCCTCCAGGCACACAAATATGCAAAGCACAAACTGCCTCAGAGTCTTTGCACTTAAGGCCCCCTCCACCTAGAACAATAGGCCCTCACTTGCTTCAGCCCTCTGCCTGGGTATCACTTTATCAGAGCGACCACCCCTGGTCATTCTCTCCTGCCTTATGCTGATGTCTTCTTTGTAGCATTAATCAATTCTTGATATATATTTATATGTTGATTGTTGATTGACTGTTGCCCACCTAAACAATGTAGTAAACTACTTGGGGACCAGGACTATTTCTTGTTTTCTGCTGTACTCCTATTTCCCAGAACCGGGCCTTGCACAAAATAGGTACTCATATTTGTGAATGGATGAATTTATTAATAAATAAATGTGTTTTATATCTATTAAGCAATCTATATTCTGGAAGGACACAAAAGAACCTAGTAGAGTGGTTGCCTTTGAGAATGTCAACTAGGGTCTGGGATGATGGAGCATGGCAGAGAGACATACCATTCTTCACCTTTTACATTTTATCTCATGTGCAAATGGAATCTTTTAATCCAAAAAATTTTATTTTGAAATTAATGCGTCTCAAAATAAGACACAGCTTTCTCACTCACTTGCACACTATTCTACTCACTAGTTTAAAGAACTTGTAACTATGAATAAGGCACTGGGGGATATGTAACTATACTGCTCCTCCAAGAACAAGCTCATAAAGAGGAAATATCCTCCCACTTCATACACTGTAGTTTTATATATATTCTTCCCAGTTCCAGTCCTGACCCCTCTGGTTTTCTCCAAATGACACTAGAAAATGGAAACCAGGGGAATTTTAAAGGAGACTAGAAACTAAATATAATTTTGAGTTGCTAACTAGAAAGAAGTATTCCAAATATCTTATGAGTAGTATGTTTTTAACTGAATCTTAAAATGTTCAGTTTATTTCCACAAAATCCAGACTAAATGGTCTCCTTAAAAGAGAACAATGGTCTTAGACAATACATTTTCTAGAAAAGATTTTGAAAATCAAGCATGTGTTTGTGTAGTGGGCAATTTATTTACCAAGTCTGACAATTGTATATTTCTGAGGTTTATAAAATACTCTCATAAAGTTCTCACAAATTCATCTTGTATGGTTTGGTGTTGGGCATAATTGATTGAGATAAATACATCTGCTGCATTCTTTAGGGCTCTTTCTGCTTGGCGAAGCAAGTTCATTAAATCAATACAAACTGCTTAAAATGCTAAATCGCTACGATAAGTGGCAGTAACCAATCCCTCTGGAACAGAGATGCAGATGTTATTCAACAAGTTTTGTCATCATTGTGGGCCAACCACATGGTTGATAGAAAGAGGAAGTCATACTTACGGTGTAGAGACCTGTATATTGGCTCTCGTGCCCACTCTTGGCTCCATCTGCTGGACTAGGTGCACCCCTTTTTGAATTACAGGAAGAATGATTTATTTAAAGGATCTAATTTTCTCCAGGGAGAGAACTTAGCAACTTATAACTTGTTCTTGATTCCCTAAACACATGAGACCTTGTGAACATACACTACTGATACACATGTAAAAATAGGTAAATGTCTACTGTGATTAGGCAAGTAGGAAATTATACCTGAATTGACTTTCTGTTCTCAGTACAAGTATGTTGATGGAGCGATCAGTGTCTCACTGTGAATTTTTGTATGTATAAAGGGCATCAAAGCACGTTGTCCATGATCTGCTGTCTCTAGCTCCGGTTCTTTGTCTTTTCTTGAGACAGTCACACTTCGAGGTCATACATCATGTTTTTTTTCTGGACTAAGGGGCCAGATCTTCATGTTCACTTCAGAGCATCAGTTCTCAAAGTATGTTCCCTGTATTAGTGACTTCAGTATTACCTGCACACTTACTGGAAATGTAAATTCCAGTGCCCACCCCAGATCTGCTAAAATGCTGGAGGTGAAACCCAGCAATCTCTGGCTTAGCAAGCCTCGCAGGTGACTGTGACACACATGTGAGTTGGAGACAGTCTTCCTTTCCCTTTCCCTCACCCCATCACCTCTACCCATACCACAAAAACATTTACACTTAAGGCCTAGAGGTTCTTTTTCCTTTTTACCTCTGAAAAGTCTCCCAAATCTGATTCTTCCTTTCAGTTTCCACTGAACACAGGTCCACGGCTTTATTATGTTCCTGTCTTGACTGTTCACTTACTGAAGTGTAAGCCATTGAACTTCAGTTTCCACCTCGACAAAAAGGGCCTACTAATACCAATAAAATGCAAGGTACTTCAGTATTTCAAAAGCCAGTATAGCAACACCTATTTAAATATATTTTTTAAAACCACTTATGCTCTTTAACTCAGCAAATTTAGAAAACTCAGTTAAGTAAAATTTAGAAACTCAACTAAATAAGGTTAGCATATAAGAACATGTATACAAGGATGTTTGTTGTAATACTATTTATCAGTGGCAAAAAATCTGATATTCCTATTGATGATTTAACAAATTATGTTACATCAAGACCCTCAAATATCATGCAGCCATTAAAAAGAATGAATAAGACCAAGGTTGGCAAACTTTTCTGTTTTGGGTCAGTCAGGAAATGGCTTTGTGGGCAATACCAGTGACTCCACTATGCAGTTTCAGGAAAAAAAGTCCCAACAACACATTAATGAATGGGAATATAGCTGTGTTCCGATAAAATTTTATTTACAAAAACAGTCACAGTCCAGATTTCAATCCTGGGAGCTGTAGTTTGCCAAACCCTGAAGTGAAGCTATATGACATGACTTGGAACTATTTCTATCAAATGTTTACTGTTGAATGAAAAAACTAGGAGTAGTTGTATGACAGGATCATAATCTTGTAAAATAAATAATGACCCCCATAACACCCATCTTTGGTATATATCTATGTGTGTATGTGGACATTGATATCTGTACAGCATTATATGGGTACACAGAAAAACATGGAAAGATATGAAGGGGAACCCAAAAAAACAAAGCAGACCCCTTGCTTCCCCTGCAAGAAAAGTGTTCTAGGACCCTATCGGCATCAGCGTGCCAGCTAGCATTGCTGTGACAGGCTGTGTTTGGCTTCAGTAAGTTTTTTTTTGAGTCGGAGTTTTACTCTGTTGCTCAGGCTGGAGTTCAGTAGCATGCTCACAGCCACTACAGCCTCAACCTGCTGGGTTCAGGCAAACTTCCCACCTCAGCCTTCCAAGTAGTTGGAACTAGAGGTGAGCGCTACCACACCAGCTTATTTTTTAATTTATCGTAAAGACGAGGTCTCATCAATTTGCCCAGGCTGGTCTCAAACCCCTGAGCTCAGACAATCCCCTCACCTAGGCCTCCCAAAGTGCTGGGATTACAAGCTTGAGCCACTGCACCCATCCAGTAAATTTTTTTTAAGAGATTTTTTTCAATGTGTTTGCCCATTTCATGATGGGTGATTTACATGAACAACCTGTCCACACCACACTGAGTGCTTAGTTCTCTTTGACCAAAAATGACATGATCCCCGCCCTCCCTATTCACCCTAACAACTTTTTTTTTAGTTTCTTTAGATTAAAAATTCCTCAAAGGGAATCATTTTGCTGATGTGGAAGAGGTGAAACAAAAAACAGCAGAAGCACTAAAAGGCATCAAAATTGATGAGTTCAAAAACAGTTTTGAACAGTTAAAAAAAAAGGATCTCAATAGGTGTATTATATCAAACAAAGAGTACTTTGAAGGTAACTGAAGTTTAAACAGATAAGAATAAATACACAATTTTTTATAAATAAATTCTATTTTGTGGGAGAGTCCCCCCCATACATATGAACAGTTTAGCAAGGTTTAGGAATTGCTAACAAAGGGAGAGGAAGACAAAAGAAATGCATACAAGCAATACAAAGAAAAAAGATGGTGTTCATCATCATCTGTATCATCATAAGTTAGTAGTTAGTTAAATCTTACATACATGTGTTTATGTAAAAATAAATTAAATAAGAGTCAAGAGCCAGTCCCTATTTCTAAGTATGGTTGTAAAAATTAGATGAAATAAAGCATGCAGACTCTCAGCAAAGAGCCAGATGGAGCTGCTTGTTCCAACTCTAATTATCCCTCAATTAGATGAAGACTCCTCACTTGGTTTCCTGCTTACACACTCCCTACCTAAAAATCCTCTGCCCTTTCTCTCACCCCTTATGAAGAATTCCGCACTTTGGTTCACTCATTGGTTCATTCTTCCATTTATATACTCTGGATACTATTTACAAGCCACACAGTATTCTAGAAGCTGGAAACTTAAAAACAAATAAAACATAGTTCCTCTGACCCCATGATTTCACAGTGTGTGGCCAGAAAACTCATTGAATGCTCAACTTTGGTCATGTCACTGTCTTCGTCCACAATGGCACTCCTTCCCCTACAAAAGAGAGCAGATCTTCCTCTGAGCAGAGTTCTTTCTGAGAGCAGAGATTTCTAGTATATGCTCATATACCTAGTGCCTGCCATGATTCCTGATACTCCGTAGGCACTTAATAAAAAGGGATCAGGTGATTGAACATGGATAGATGACTTGATTGAACGAATGAATGAATCATTCTTACAAATGAGAATCCTCTATAATCTACCTTTCTCTTGCCATTTTATCCTCTCACTACAAGTCAATAATAATAACACTCAGGTCGCTTCAGTATTTAGTAAGTACCACGCACTGTGCCAAGAAATCACTTGCCTTATGTCACCTGGCAAGATATGAACTAATATAATACCCACTTTCTAGAAGGAAGAAAAAATACTAAGGGTGGTGAAGACATCCAACCAGAATTGAAGACCTGGCCTCTTACTCCAGAACTACAGTTCATAACACAATGCTATGCAATTCTCATAGAAAATACTGAGTATTATGTGAAGACCCCAAGGAATGAACTCAAATCTGTTCTGTTTAGGACGATAAAAGGCACCCGAATTATATTTCCAAAGCTTAGAGAAATGGCAACTGGCCAAGCATCTAGGCTGCAAGGAGATGGGAATGTCCCCACCATTTTAAGAAACAAGATATTAGAACTGCTAGGGGGCCCTTGAACCCCACTGTCCCAGGGGCCTTCTTTCAAGTGGAATGAATGATCTGCCAAACATGTGGTCTTCCCCGACTTTCTAATGAAACTCATCCTCTTGGGCTGCCTAATGCTGATTCCAGTTCTGACAGATGTTTGGCAGGAACCACCCAAAGAGCTGTCTTTACTTTCTCCAACTCCTCTCTTTTGTTCTGACACTTGGAGGAAACGTGATGGGTATTTCTATCACCAAAATGTTACCAAGATATCACAGGATATTATGGAACTGTCAAGGAAACAGAGCGAGTAGAGGCTTACTTCTTTCATATTACAGACGGCAAGAAAAACTGTGTAAGAGAGAATGATTGCTTTTTCCACTAAGGAAAAAAAATTCAGCTAAGATACTCCTCTAGCAGAACTCCGGCTAAAACAATACCTCCATTGTGGCTTACAGCTTCCACAAAGCAGACTGTTACTGAAATCAACCATTTGGGGCCAACTTTCCAAGTGCAGCATTTTGCTAAGCACCAGATGCACTCGAATGGTTATTTTCATGGGGAATGAAAGTGATTTGCATCCATTTATTCAGAGCCATCTGAATTCTCAGTCACATGCATAAAACAAAATCATTGCTCCCTTTGCCTCTGGTAACTTTGTATGCCTACTTACTAAGGAAATCCTGTCCCCCCAGCCTGTATGTTGAAATAGACATCTTCAGGGACTGAGTCTTTCATGGCCTTTTAGAGCAGCCTTGCCTGGAATCTGACCTTGTGTGGTCATTGGGAGGGAACTGGATTTGGTATTCTGGCTTCATTTTTCTTTTTCTCGATGCTCATAAAATAATGTATTTGATCCCTGTTTTTTTCATTCAACAAACCTTTAAGTCTCATGCCAGACCTTGTGCTTACTACAAACCCATGAGGCTTTGTCCCTGCCTTCTAGAGGCTTACAGCCTCCAGCAGAGCTGTCATTGACTCAGAGGTCAGCTTTTAAAGTTAATGAGGGAAGCAAAAATCCCCATGGCCAGACTGACCCTTTAAACACCAGGTTCACACGTATGAAAGTAGGTGCTTTTGTGACAAGATGCCAACACACACCAGAGTGAAGGAGCAATTCATGCTACCTGCGGTATGCTCACTCTGGGTGTAAGTGCAGAGTGGAGGAGGGGCTGTGAGCAGTCACTGTGTGTTGTACTTTGTGCTGCTGTGTTGCTGCACACCACTTTGCAAAGTAAGTATAACTAACTGCATATTTATAAAGTTCCTGCTGGGTGCTAGGCTGTAGCCACATGGAAGGCAGGGGCCTTACCTCAAAGTTCCACTGTGGTCAATATAGTCTATTCTTTGATACTGCACAAACACCATCACCCTAAACCAGTGGTTCACAAACACCATCAGGATCTAAAGGAAACAAGGGTTCTCGGCCCCATCACCCCAATTACTGGTGTTGCCTGTTTATATCCCCACTGTTGCAAAGTGAGTCTCTTTCTCCTGGCCCAACCCACATCAGTTTGCATGAGTAAAACAGAAATCATTGTCATAGTTCACCACTGCTGAATTTTACTATGTCCTCTCTCAGTCTCAGCCCCAGACACACTGATGCATCAAACTCTGGCCCAGCCTTCAAGTAGAACCTGCCTATCGTTAGAGCAAAGGTTCTCAACCTTGGCACTATTTACATTTGTGGCCAGCCCATTCTTTGTTGTTGGTAGCTTAGCGACATTCCTGGCCGCTACCCACTAGATGCTAGAAGAATCCCTTCAGATACTGCCAAATGTCCCCTTGGAAACAAAATTGCTACCCATTGAGAACCACTGGTTTAGGGTGACTACACATTCCAGTTTGTTTGGCTACCTCCTGCTCACATGTGTTTCCCAGGCATAACTCTTAGTGAGAGCTGGCTTCATGGGAATACAGCCTGTGCAATCATACAGATGTTCAGAAAAGTTCATACTTGACTTGAAGCTCTCCTGCTGCCATTTTGAAAATCTTAATCATTTTTTAATGTATTCTCTAACTTTTCAAAACAGATTAGAAACTGCAATGAATTAATTTCATTCATCTCTCAGTGATTATCACCACTCCTATTCCTATCTTCTTTGCCATGATTGACATTGGAAAATTGGATTACTCACCATTGTCCATGAGGTCAATCAGATGCACCTGAGGCAGACACAGTGAGCATAGCTTAGATACACATAGATAAGTTTTGCACAGGCAGGCACAGCTGAGATGATTAGGAAAATCAGATGGCCAGGCATCTGGGCATCATCTTATTGGGACATAACTCTCTTAAACAATACCTACACTGACTAGGCACCCCAGACTTGACCTTGGAATGTAAGATGGTTGGCACAGCCAATCACAAAGGCCATAAACAAAGCAATAGGGAGCTACCAGAGGTAGTAAGGCATGGTGTTCTAAGAGAAAAAGCTAATTAAACGGTAAGTTTTCCCATTATCTCAAGAATTCCTTGTGACACAAGTAAACTTAGGAGTTAAATGATAAAAATTGAAACTTATGATCCATAACCTGTAGCCCACCATGTATCCCATGTTGCTCACAAATCTTAGATTAAGAAAACACTTTGCTTAATCATCATTTTGAGTACTATATAAAGCTCTTTGCTAATAGCAAGCTGGTGTGTCCTTTCCTTCAAAGCACCCATGTTCTCTCTTAAAAATGTTTTCCACTCTTAAAAACTATACTTTGATTTGGACTTGCTATAAAATTCTTTTCTGCAGTGAAGTTAAGAACCCACAGAACAACTATACCCCACGGCACCTGGCAACACATCCATGATCCTATGCTCTCAAGTGAAGAGTTCCAAATGAGGGAAAGGTCATCACATGACATGCTGCTTTAACATCATCAGGTTTGCAATGTACTATCTATTTATGGAGCCCTTATCTTAAATATTAATATTAGATTTAGAGTTTGTCAACGAAGTTACAACTTTTTAGTGACATTCTATTTGTTTCCTTTTCCTAGAGGCCCAGCCATGAGTTAAACATCAACCACGCACTATGACGTGCTCAAAAGCTCTGAGGAGGAACTGTATAAGGTAAGGCAGTTTTCCTAATCAGGTAAAAGCTCTACTGAAACACAGAGCTGCACACTGCAAACTATCATGTTAGATATCATAAAGACTGAAAAGAAATGCTCAGGAAATAAGATTTTTTTCCTTAATACAGAGAAACAAAGTCATTTTAAAAAGCCTGATTTTCATCTGTTTGAATGAACAGTTTCATCTGTCTTCAATGTCTGTTATTAAATGTAGGTTAATCTCATTTAGATTATTCTAAAGAATGCACGACTAAGCACAGCATGGTAACTAATATGTGGGTGCTGGTGCCAGTGGCCACTCAAGTTTAAATATTGGCTCCATCACTTCCTAGCTATATGTCCACCCCTCAAACTCCTTAGCCATAAAAGTGGGATAACAGTGCCTGTCAAATAGGGCATGTTGAAGACGAACCGTCTAGTGCCTACAAGAGCACCTGGCACATAGTAAGATCTCAGTGAATATCAAACATGGCATCATCACCATCAGCAACAGCAGCAGCATGTGGCTAACTCTTGTTCATCCTAAAACTCAGCCCAGACTTAACCTTCTCTAAGAAGGTGTTCTTGGAGAGATTTGATTCTATTTATAGCTCTGAAAATTTCCCTGTCAAGCTTTTAATCTAGACCACATATATTTTTTAAATCCTTATCTGTAATCATGCATATTTATGTACTCCTAGTGGGAGAACCTTCCCATTCTCTTACCAGTTGAGTCAGTGCAATTTGCCATATGCCAGAAATTCAACCATTGTTTCTGTTTCTATAAATATAATTATGCAGCCATGTTTTTAGAAAAATTAAAAACTAAACAAAAGAGAAATACATAGATGGATATATAAAAGTTCCTTCTCAGACTCAAATCATTGACTTGCTCGCCAAAGGTAGCCAACATTAACACATACATTTGTATCCTGCCAGAAGTTAATTTTCTGTGGTTATAAAAGCATGTGTGAATGTGTCAAAATCAGCTTTTTGTTCCACCTCATATTCATTCATTTACTTCACACCTTTGATATTACTGTATATGACTCTCTCCATGTAGTCATTACTAGATACAACTCTCTCCTATTTCTAGTTAACTATCTCATATAATTCCTGTTATATCATGTGCCATAAATAGTCCTCGCTTGGTAGGCACTTAACCTCTTTCTAGCTATTTCTGTTATCACAAATAAGCCCCCCAAGAATAGGAACTTCATTTTTTACTGAATCACTTCCCAAGCACCCTGTCTACTGTCCAGTGGACAGCAGAGCTCAGCAAATATTTGTTCAAAAAAGGAATGTAAGAATAAAGAACTGACTGCTCCATGGACATATCTTTAGCATAAATTCCTAGAACTACAATTGCTGGGTGAAAAGATGTGTGAATTTAATTTTGACAAATAAGAACAAATTGCCCTCCAAAGAAACCACAGAACAATATTATTGCATGAGGAGTATAAGTCAAAATTCCATATCTAAATTTTAAATTCCTTTAAAGATGCAAACAATGTTATGCTTTATGGTATGTTCTGCATAAGCTCTTTCACATTGCTTTGCAAGTAGTAAATAGGTATTCCATAAAAACTTTTTGAAGGATAATTAATACGCCAGGATATAAAAAGAGTTTAATTCAGGAAGAAAAAAAGTTGATAATTGCTTTAAGCAGTACATTTTTAAAAATCCAAAAGTTAACCCAATTAACTAATACCCATAAATAGAAGACACAAAAACAGATTTTTTTGTGGAGGGAGGGGAGGGGACAGTGGGCATATTGAGCTTTGAGAAAATTCTTTATACACAGAAAACCCCCACCATGCAAGGGTCTATTTTAGCATCTGAATAGTAATACAATTGATTCCATGACTTTTTAAACGTCCTCTGTATCTTAAAAAAATTGTGTAGCACATTGCTTTTAAAATTAAGTTGAATATAAACTAATTTCATTTCAGGAATTGTGAAAGAATGCCTCTTGAGTTGTATAAATTCATTAGCAAATTATACTTGCAAATCCCAGTCTGGAAGTAAATCAATCCATTAAATAAAAAAACAAAAATAGATGACAACGAACAGTTTAGAGTGAACTCTCAAATATGTGTAGTCAGGCTCCAGAGTTCGGGGCAGAAGTCACCCTGGGGCCAATGTCACCCTCAGTGAAGCACCACCCGGGAGCCCCTGAGAACACTCACTAAATGGCTGGCATTCTTCACCTTGAGGCTCTCGCCTTGAAGGAAATTCTAAACACGACAGGCCTAGTCGTGGAATGAGGAACATCCCATACACTGCCACTCCTTGTTCCAAAATTAGACTTTGTCATAGACACTGATCTCAAAGGTGGTAAAAATAGCTAGCTGCTCCAGGGAGTGCCTTAGCCATCCCAAAATCTCTCTACTTTCTCCCCAGCAAGGCAGCTGGCAGCTGGGGAGCAAGTTCCTGCCACCCCACCCTATTCACAGTTAGTCCTGACCCTCATTCTCCAAGCCCTCCCCCTCCTTCGACCAACACCCACTTTAGACTGAAGAATGATAATAATACATTAAATTTTCAAAGTGGAAACACAGAGAAAGAGTTATAAAATTGCTATCTGGAGCCAAAACGACTAAAAGAAATTGGATTTCTTTTAATAGTGATTTTTTTTTAGATATAAGTTGATAGATATTTCTAAAAGGTACTTGGATAATCAAGGTAATCTGAAAATGCTAAAACCGTGCTTGCTGGGGGCAGAAGAGTTTTAAAACCCTTCAAAGGAATGAGGCATTGTGGCCAGAGATAGGGGTTTAGGAATGACATTCAATCATCCTGCACTCCTGGCCCCAGTAGTAATGAGTGTTTTAGCTGCAAGAAAGCGACTTCACCACTCTGAGTATCACTCTTTCTTTCTTTCTTCCTTCCCTTCTTTTTCTTGTTTTGTTTGTTTGTTTGTTTTGCTTTGTTTTGTTTTTTTGAGGCAGAGTCCCATTCTGTTGCCCAATCTGGAGTGCAGTGGACCATCACGGTCCCTGCAGCCTCAACTAGCTGGGCTCAGGTGATCCTTCTGCCTCCACCTTCCAAGTAGCTGGAACTATAGGTGCACACCATCATACTCATCTAATTTTTATTTATTGTAGAGAGAAGGTCTTGCCAAGTTGCCCAAGCTGGTCCCAAAACCTTGGGCTCAGGCAATCTTCTCACCTCCGCCTCCCAAAATGCTGGTATTACAGGCATGAGCCACCTGGCTACTTTTCTTATCTATATGCTAGGGAAAGTAATTCCTTCCAGGTCATGGGTCACAAATAAAATATTCTCTTTCATTGTAAGCCCCTTGGGAGCATGGACCTCATGTATCTACTTAACACTACCCTGCAGCACAAAACAGAATATAATAGGTCCTCAATAAACATGCTTGAATGAACAAATGAATGAGAATGCATGAATGAATCTACCTCCCAGGGTTATAGTGGTGATTACAGAAAAAGCAAGTAAGACCTGGCATACTGTAGGAAGCCTGATAAATGGCAGTGGCTATTATTACTAAAGGTCCTGACATGTAGCAGATGTTCAATAAATAAATGGCATTATTAGCAAACACCATAAATTAGAAAAAACATTTAAAAGACAAAAGTCAAAACACTAAATAAATATTATTCCAGAAACTTTCATAGTGTAGGAAATAGACACTAAGGTACCCAACCATCTCCTCCTCCTGGTGTGTATGTCCTTGTATATGTCCTCCGGTGTGCATGTCTTTTCTTTGCAGGACTTGCAACCTTCTTTTAATCAACAGAATATAACAGGGTGATGGAATTTTACTTCCATGATTATGATATACAGGATGGTAGCCTCCATCCTGCAAGGAAAGTCTCTCTCTGCCTGGCTTTGATGAAGTATGTGGCTGTGTTAAGGAGGCCCATGTGTCAAGGAGTTGAGAATAGGCTCCATCTAACATCCAGAAAGAAACTGAAACTTCAATCCCACAATCACAAGAAGGTAAATGCCACCAATAACCATGTAAGCTTGGAAGCGGAACCTTCCCCAGTCTTACCTCAAACTGAGACTGCAGTCAACTGACATGTGAATGATAACCTTGTGAGATATTGAAGCAGAAGACCCAACTAAGCCATGCCAAAACTCCTAGCCCAGAGACAATTGTGAGACAAATGCATGTTGCTTTAATGTTGTACAGTCTGTAGTACTTTGTTACACAGCAATAGAAAAATTAATACATGTGGTAATATAGACATCAATTTGCCACACATCTGTAGTAAGTTCCCAGAGATGGATTGCGTGCTGGGTGTAACAATAGAGAGTGACAGGGAATGTAGAAGACTGAAAACCCCCATTCTGTCTAAAAAGGGCAGACACTACTGGATATATCTGATTGTTGCTATGTTGTGATATGAGATCAGTGTTACCAGACCTTTTCAGTTTTCAGGATAATATAGAAATCTTAGTTTTATGTGAAACCTCTTAATTTTTAAATTTTGCCCACTAACTTGAAGTTTTTAGAAGAGCAGTGAGCTAATCTCATGCATGGTAAAGAAAATATATCTAGGGACTTGATTCAGAGATACAGTGTAAGGTCAGGTTATCCCAGCATACCCGTTCCGAATATGAGCCCCACTCCTTCTAAGCTGGCTTTAGGTCTTCAATCCAAAGGTTTTTGTGACGGTTAGAAAGTACACAAATACTCTTCAAGATATTGTCTGTTCAAAAGTACAAGGTATATTTTTATTTTATTATTATTTATATGATTATCATATTAGTTTTCTATGGCTATTGAAACAAATTACCACAAATTGGTAGCTTAAAACCCCACAAATCTATTGTCTAACAGTCCTAGAGTTCAAAAGTCCAAAATCAGTTTCAGTGGGTTGAAACCAACACACCAACAAGGCTGACTCCTTTTGGAGGTTCTGAGAAAGAGTTCCATTTTCATGCCTTTCCTAACTTTTAGAGGTCACCAAAAAGGCTCAAGGCCCCCCACTGTACCTTCAAAGCCAGCTGCGTGGCATCTTTAAATCTCCTTCCCCTCTCCTTCTCTCTGTTTCCATCATTACACTGCCCTTGTTTGACCCTGTCTTCTCCTGCTTCCCTCTCATAAGGACCCTTGGGATTACATTCCACCCACCCGCCTGGAAAATTCAGAATCATCTCCTCATCTCAGGATCCTTAACTTGATCACATCTGCAAAATCTCTTTTGCCAGAGTAGGTGACATTCACAGGTTCTATAGATTAGAACCTATAGATTAGAGCCATTATCCAGCCTGCCACTTCTTCTTCTTCTTCTTCTTCTACTACTACTACTACTACTACTACTGCTACTACTACTGCTACTACTGCTACTACTACTACTACTATTACTATTATTATTATTTGACCCATGAGCCTCCTGTTTATGCATTTTGGGATTCAGGGTCACAAGGTTCATTCAAATCAATTCACCAAAGGCTGTAACTTCAGACCGGTATGGGTCCCACAGTGTGGCATTCTGTCTGCAGATGTACTCCTGGGAATTTTACAACAGTGATAGTTAACAGTTGAGTTAGGTCTTCTTAATAATGAGCCTAAGGTCAGAGGTGAGTTTCACCATATTTCTCCATTTATGACCGAGGCCATCTTAGAGAAGCAAGTCAGCAGTGCCATAAAGGCAATTCCGTTTGGATAATATAGCCAGAAAACTCAAAACAATAACCTGGGCAGGGTGGGCCAGCAGTGCTTTCTTCATTTGTTTGATTTGAGCATGAAATTCCCTAATCAGGAACTGATTCAAGTACATTGATTTTAAGCTTTTCACAATCTTCACTTTAACTCCTTGAGTTTCAGACCCTATTCTGAAGCTTTCTAATCTCCATCCAAAACAGGATGCTGTTGCTTTAAAGCCACATTCATTTTCTAGAACTCGTTAAGCACACAGCAAATTAAGAGCAAGCAACATTATTTTCCAGCTAAATTTGCAAAGGGATAATCTGAACGATTTAGTCATATTCCTGATTAATTTTTAGCAGAAATAATGAGGTTGTAAATGGAAAAACATGTGCACGTGCATAGGGAACCTGCCGTTCAAGCACGAAACAAGGTATGCTAATTGAGGGCTTTACAAACAAGGTAACCTTGGGGATACTTCTTCAGGTGCCTAAAGGGACATAATGGGATAGCTACACAACACTAATGCAATGGCATGTTGCCCTGTAAGTTTTAAGTGATTTGAATTCTATTTCTCTTCCTCTCCTCCTACCCCCTCTCCATTCATCCACTGATTTCTCTTTATTGCAATATCCTGAACTGGTAAGAACATGGGGGTAATGGATACCAGGTTTGTATTCATTTAAAAAAAAGAAGAAGAAGTCTTCCTGGAAGGCTACTTGGAAAGAAAATCAAATCCTTAAAAAACATTCACAGCCTTAGATTCAGCAATCAATATTCAGGAATTTATCCTAGACAAATAATCATTAATGCATACAGATGGAGTATCTAACTAATTCATAGCTTTTAAAATCTATGAAATATCCATATAACATAATACAAAATAACTATGAAATGTGATGTTGCAGATGATTTTCAATAAAGTAGAAATATGAAGATATGTTTTTGCAAAAAGTTAGTTCCAAGCAATGTGTTCAATATAATTCAATTTTCTATATGCACATGGTTAAAATACTGGTAAGAAAAACACTCAAAGTTAGCAATGGGTATATTCCTGTGCAGCAGGCATATGGTTGACTTATGATGCTCTTTTTGTTCTGCTGTGCTGTCTACAATTTTTCAATGAGTGTTGATTCCTTTTGAAATAAGGAAATAGTCAATATAACTATTTATTATTGTAGTTTCTGATTCTCTAAAAACTGTCAAATTATATCATTCCCTACTCCTTCTCAACCTTGTTTTTAGGTTTGCTCTACTTAGAGAGAGAGAGAGAGAGAGAGAGATGAGGTATAGATGAAAAGGAATGTAACTGCTGCTATATAATCATCTACTCCAGCCACTTTCAACAGCCATTGCTGGGATCTGGACCACTATTCAGCTATTAATAGCAATGCTAATGATAGCTCAGTTATTAATAACAGTAACAATAGCTACATTTCACTGAAACTTATCACACAATGGGCTCTGTGTTGGACATGTTATAAGCATGCCTTACAGAAATCTTACAAGATTTTAAGATAAATGCTAATACTGTCCTCATTTTACAAAGGATAAAACTGAAGCTTGGGGATATCAAAAACTTTGCTCTTCCCCATGAAGCTGGAATGTTTCAGAGTTGGTGTTAGAACTAGGTCTGGCTTCATAGGCAGTGATCTTGAACACAGTATGATGGCACTGACTTTCATCTCTGCTTTATGTGTCTACCCCTGTATTAGCCAGACTTGTTAGGGTTTTCCAGAAACAGAACAAATAGGATATATATGGAAAGAGATATTTATTACAAAGAGCTGACTCATACAATTATAGAGACTTAGAAATCCCAAGATATGCAGTTGAAAGACCTGAGAGTTCATGATGATGAGTTCTAGTCTGGATGTGAAGGCAGAGGGAGATCAACGTCCCAGCTCAAGACCATCAAAGCAAAGATAGCTAATTCTCTTACCTTGCATTTTGTTCCATTCAGGCCTCCAACACACTGAAGAGGCCGACTCACATTACAAAGGGCAATTTGCTTCACTCAGCTTATCAATTCAAAAGTTACTGTCATTCTGAAGCACCTTCACAGATACACCCAGAATAATAATGTTTAACCAAATATCTGGGGCCCACTGTGTCTCAGTCAAGTTGACACACACACACACGCACACACACACGCACACACACACATATGTGAGTGTGTGTGCGTGCGTGTGTGCGTGTATGTGTGTGTGTGTGTGTGTATATATATATGTATACTCCTAGGAATTTTACAACAATACTAAATAGCAGTTGAGTTAGGTCTTCTTAATAATGAGCCCAAGGCTGGAGGTGAGTTTCACCATTTCTCTCCATTTATGACCATGGCCATCTCAGAGAAGTAAGCCAGCAGTGTCATACATAAATATATTTATAGGTGGGGGTGGGTTTCCCTATGTTGCCCAAGTTGGTCTTGAACTCCTGGCCTCAAGTGATCCTCCTGCCTCAGCCTCCCACAGTGCAAAGATTACAGGCATGAGTCACCACGCTCAGCCCAACATATAAAATTAACTATCGCAACCGCTTACTCTGGGCCTCCACAGCATACCTATCATTGCTGTCTTTGAAACTGTACCCATGTCTGCAAGTCCAGCCCTAGTTTTTCACGAACACTTAAGTCAGCACCAAGGCATGGGGAACACTTGATCTTTTCCAACAGTAAGTTCTGTCCTGTGGGCCAAATCCAGCCTCCTGCCTGTTTTTAAGTGACTCATAAGCAACATAATAATAATAATAATAATAATAATAATTTGTTTATTTTTAAATGGTTGAGGGAAAATCAAAAGTACGGTATTTCATGATATGCAAAAAGTATATGAAGCTTGAATTTCAATGTCCATTCATAAATTTTGTTTTAGAACACTGCCATGCACATCTGACTGCATATTTCCCATAGTTGCTGTTGTGCTACACCTAAGTAATTGCAACAGAGATCATATTAGCCCACAAAGCCTACAACATTTACTGTCTGTCCCTTTACAGGAAGCTTTACTATCTCCTGCCCAAAAACCCCAGATCGCTTTGTGTATAAGTCATTTGAGAATAATCTAGGGCTGCTTTGGTTTTGTTGTTGTTTTTATTTTAAAGACAGGGTGTACAATTCAGGATTAGGTATACAAGTGGTCATCGTACAGGTAAAGTGTGGGCCTCCCTTTTGTCCCCACTTTGCCTGGTTTGAGATCAGGTACCCTTAATGATGTTATGTACCCTCCCCAGGCAGTTTCTGGCTACAGCCTATCCCTTTCTTATAGTATTATGGTGAATGTTCAGGGTCTGCTTATGAGTGAGAACACGTGGTCCTCAGTTCTTTGTTTCTGTGATAGATCACTGAGTATGAAAGACTCTAAATGACAAATCATATTACTGGCATGTTTTGCCTCCTGCTCTTTAAACCCAAATCACAACTTTTCAAACTACACTAATTCTACCAAGCCAACCCAGCTCCTTTTTGTATTGTATATTTCTTTTCAGATGTGAAGCTTTCTGTGTATGTTTGCAGTCACATGCATGATCTTCATTTTTTAACTGTTGTGCATTCATTAACAATTTCATGAATTTCCTCTCCTTAAAGAATAAATTCATAAACCACATTTTATGCAATCCATAGTCCTTAGCACAATGCAATGAAAAGAATAGGTGTTCTGAGGGACATGTTCACATGTGCTCATGTGTATGTGTATTTACGGCATCTTTATACACCAATGACAATGAAGTTTTATCAATCAGAGATGGCAAACAGATGGGTGTAAGTAGCATGTCCTCTGCAGACAGGTTCTCTTTGGCCCACAAAGTGTTTTGGTCTGAACTGAAATTAATCCCTAACAGTTACCAAATGGCGGGTTTTAGACACAAACTCGAATGCTTGGATTCCCTTGAAAAATCAAGCAATCTACCTACATAAATCCCATGGTCTCATGTCATCAGTTGTCTAATCTTGGGCTTTTGACATTTCACTCCAGTTTCCTTCAACCCTCTTTTCTCATTTACATTTTCTCTCTGGCCCCTGTTGACATATGAAATGATAACTTCTGATACAGCTAAATATATATATCCACAGGTAGATAATCCACATAGCTATGTCTATAGATATTCACACACATGCAAATTGATTTTATACACATGTAGAATAATTGAGTCACAAAGTAGGTAACTGGGATGTATGGTTATTGAGTTACCAACTGGTCCACCTTGGGCATTTCAGGGTGGTATTTAATCTAAGTAATACACTGTTGAAAATAGGAGTAAGCCATCTGCTCAAATAATGCTGAACATATTTTTCAGCACAAAGATAGCCAGATTGTGTTCTATGGTGATATACACTGGGGCATAAGAATGAAATTCTAAACGTACCATTGAATTTTTCACGCTCTGTAGCAAGCGCTCATGCTGCTCTGCTATGGCCAAGGCAGCAGAGTGGACTTTCTGATAGATGGCCTCTCCATCTCGTGTCTGAAAGATAAACAGCCCTTCACCAGTCTCACACATCCTGTGGAAACAAAAACAAAAAGCTTCTAAAAATCCAACGCCTAGAACTTCAATATACTAAGAGTTCCGAATACTCCATGAGGCTGTGCCCTTTTGTTTTTTATGAGATTAGGATTCTTGTTCACGTTTGCTAAACAAAGCGAACCAAAATCAAAATGTTCAAAGTGTTCAATTAATTGTTATTAATAAGAGCAGGGAACCAAGGCACTCTAGGCTAACATGTGCTGAATGCTTTTTATTTCAAAGCCAAATAGAAGGTTAATTTCTTTTTTTTAATATATTTTTATTTTTTAATTTTTTTGAATCTCACTCTGTCGCCCAGACTGGAGTGCAGTGGCCGCTCCCGGCCACCGCAGCCTCGACCTGCTGGGCTCCAGTGATCCTTCCACCTTAGCCTTCCGAGTAGCTGGAATTACAGGCATGTACTACCATGCCCGGCTGATTTTTTGATTTATTGTAGAGATGAGGTCTCGCTGCCCAGGCGGGTATTGAACCTGCAGGCTCAGGCAATCCACTCACCTCAGCCTCCCAAAGGCGTGGGATTACAGGCTGAGCCACCGAGCCAGGCTTCTTTTTTTTTTTTCTAAGTTGTTTCTTTTAATAAAAGTATACAGGCATAACCCAAACCCCTTTCAAGATCTAAGTTATTATGTCACCCCAGAAAGTGACTGTCATGTTAAACTATTTAGTAGGAAGCATCTTGCTATCTGCAATGTGGAAACTGGAAATACACCCAAAATAAGATCTCTCATAGGCTTTTCAACTTTCAGTGACTCTAAGTTATTTCAAAAAAAAAAATTTTTTTTTTTTGAGTCAGAGTCTTACTCTGTTGCCCAGGCTGGAGTGCAGTAACAAGCTCACGGCCACTCCAGCATCGACCTGCTGGGCTCTGGCGATCTTTCCGCCTCAGCCTTCTAAGTAGCTGGAACTACAGGTGCGCTACCACACCCAGCTAATTTTTGATTCCTTGTAGAGACAAGGTCTTGCCAAGTTGCCTGGGCTGGTCTGGAACCCGTGGGCTCAGGCAATCCACTAGCCTCGGTCTCCCAAAGTGCTGAGATTACAGGCTGAGCCACCAAGCCCGACCTTATTTCAAAATTTAAAAAAATTTATGGAAACACAATGGAATGACAGAAGGATGGTTAGATGAAAAGATATGAGTTAAATAATCTTGAGTAAACTGTTACCAAGTCAGTGCTGCGTGTTTCGACATTTTCATAATAAAATATTGGTGGTAATTAGCAACAAAAAAAGCTGTTTCTTGGTTTTCAGTATTATATAATACTTCACCTTACCTATACCAAACCTAACCACTCTTAAAGAGGGATACCTGTGCAGCTGCATTCCCTCGTATATTCCATAAATAACTCCTCATAAGAAACTATGCCGGTCATCTCAGAGTGAGAGGATTCTATGTCTCTTTTAGATTGTGCTCTAGTTTTCCTTACAGACAATGGCTTTAAGTATTCTTTCAGTTCTAAAACCCCAGATCAAATATTACTCCAGTTTCTACTCAAGGTGATGGATCAAATGCAGTTAATTTTTTTTTTCATTTTAATGAGCATGACTATGCTGAATTAATGTTTTAGAATGTAAGAGAAGCCGGGTTCGGTGGCTCAGCCTGTAATCCCGCGCTTTGGGAGGCTGAGGTGAGCGGATTGCCTGAGCCTGCGGGTTCGAGACCCGCCTGGGCAACTTGGCGAGACCTCATCTCTACAATAAATAAATAAAAAATCAGCCGGGCGTGGTAGCGCGTGCCTGTAATTCCAGTTACTTGGAAGGCAGAGGCGGAAGGATCACTGGAGCCCAGCAGGTCGAGGCTATGGTGGCCGAGAGCGGCCACTGGACTCCAGTCTGGGCGACAGAGTGGGACTTCAACTCAGAAAAAAAAAGAATGTAAGAGAAGATCTTCACGGAAAGCTGTATGAATTTGATGATGAAATGTCAGACGTTAAGAGGAAGATGATCTCTACCTCAGACTGTAAAACACAGAAATAAACTTCATTAATAAGAAAAGATTGATACACACAATTAAGCAAGAGCTAAATAAACACATAATTATTTCAGTATATATATGCATATGTAGTCATATATATACTAGTGTATATATGTATATATAAAACACTACACTAAAATATATTTAATTACTATACATATTTTTAATAACTCAGAAAAAAATCATATACCCGGACATTTTTAAAAGCTCTGATTTTGATAGTTACACATATCAACAGTAAATTAGGACATTGTTTTTGTTTGTTTGCTCATTTTTAAAGAAACTAATTATTCTAAGACACAATGCCACCTCTCTACTTCAGAATCTCTTGCTAAAAAATTGAACACTGGTTTTTAGTGCCTGGATTGCCCACATCTAAAGAACTGCTTAACACAATACAGAAACTAAGCACATTTTCAGTCTAAAATACTGTTAATTTTCTTAATCTACACCAGTCTATGCAGCTAATGCAATAAAACATTTTAAAATCTATTATTTATCTATCTCAGTATTTGCTGTTGGCCTGGTACCATGTCCATATGGCAGTTCTCCACACATATAGCATGGCCTAAATAAAGGGTCAAAACCTGCCTCGCTTGAATTTCACAAATATGGGCTATGTGAGAAGATAAAAACAGCAAATAAAATGATAGTTCTTTCAATATGTTAACATAAAGAACTATTAGGGCCCGGCTCGGTGGCTCAGCCTGTAATCCCGCGCTTTGGGAGGCCAAGGTGAGTGAATTGCCTGAATCCGCGGGTTCGAGACCCGCCTGGGCAACTTGGCGAGACCTCATCTCTACAATAAACCAAAAAATTAGCCAGGCATGGTGGTGCATGCCTGTAGGATCGCCGGAGCCCAACAGGCCAGGCTGAGGTGGCCAGGAGCGACCACTGCACTCCAGTCTGGGTGACAGAGTGAGACTCCAACTCAAAAAAAAAAAAAAAAACTATTAGGCTATGAGGTTGATCGTGAATTTTAATTAAGTCATTCTAATCCAATGAAGAAATAAAACTAAAATTCTAGCCATTTCCTTCCTGAAGACATTTAAAATACTTCAACCCTTACAGCTACCTCGTTCTTATTTAAGCCACCACACAAACTTGACTCTATTACTTGGCATCTAATTCTGCAAAGTGGTCTGTTTTTACTACATTTTTCTTCATCAAATATGGAAATACCATTTATTAAGAGGAGGAAGCAACCTTATTCAATTATTTAAGAAGAAGAAGTAGCCTTCTGTTACCCCGAGGGCAGAGGTCACTATATATTTACTTCCTTAAATGCCAATTTTGGCTCTAGAAAGAATGAAGGTACCTGTTACTCAGAAACACTTGTAGGGCGATTGATTAATATTAAAACTTGCAGCTATATTAGACAATCTACTGCCTTTCAAAGTTTTATAACTGCAATCCACAGTAGGAACTAGAGTTTAGATTGTGGCCCCGTGCATCTGTCTATCAAGCTATGTATCCTTAATCTATAACACATTCATATCTTCTATTCTACCTTCTTTTTCAATACTGATGGTGGAATGCTTAATCTATATAATGACATTAATCGGCAAGACCTACTCTGAAAATCACTCTTTCATCCAATGTCCGCTTTTGATAAACATCTACAACCTTCCTTTAAGGACATTTAAGTTTCTAAATAGAAGAACTAACATTGTTAAGACGTCCATCCTACCAAAGGCAATTTACAAATTTAATACAATACCCATTAAATTACCAACATCATACTTCTCAGACCTGGAAATGACAATACAGAAATTTATATGGAAACATTAAAGACCACAAACAGCCAAAACAATCCTTAGCAAAAGAAACAAAGTGGGTTGTAGCACACTTCCAGACTTTAAACTCCACTGTAAATAAGGCTACAGTAATCAAAACAACCTGGTATTGGTACAAGAACACGCATACAGACCAATGGAATAGGATAGAGATTCTGGAAGCGAAACTTCAAGTTCTCAATCAATTCATCTTTGACAAAGCCTCTACCAATAACCACTGGGGAGAGGAGAACCTATTCAGTAAATTGTGCTGTGAAAACTGGCTGACCACACGCAGAAGATTGAAACAGGGCCCCTATCACCATACACAAAAACCAACTCTAAATAAATCAAAGATCTAAACATAAAACTTCAAACTATAAGAATCCTAGAAGAGGCCGGGCTCGGTGACTCAGCCTGTAATCCCACACTTTGGGAGCCCGAGGTGAGTGGATTGCCTGAGCCCGCGGGTTCAAGACCTACCTGGGAACTTGGCGAGACCTCATCTCTACAATAAATCAAAAATTAGCCGGGCATAGTAGCGCACGCCTGTAGTTACAGCTACTTGGAAGGCTGAGGCGGAAGGATCGCCGGAGCCCAGCAGGTCGTGGCTGAGGTGGCCAGGAGCGGCCACTGCACTCCAGTCTGGGTGACAGAGTGAGACTCCAACTCAAAAAAAAAAAAAAAAAAAAGAATCCTAGAAGAAAATGTAGGAAACACTCATAGGCACATTGGAGTAAGCAACCAATTCTTCATTAATTCTTCAAGAGTGAATACCATAAAAGATAAGATAAACAAGTGGGATCTTGTCAAACTGAGAAGCTTCTGCAAAGCAAAAGAAACCATAAAGAGAATGGAGAGACAGCCCATCAAATGGGAAAAAATTATTTGCTAGCTGTATATCTGACAAAGGCCTAAAATACAGGATCTACAAGGAAATCAAATGTGTCGAAAGGGAAAAAATGAACAACCCTATTAAAAAGTGGGCAAAGATCTGAATAGACACTTTTCAGAAGAAGACATATTAGCAGCCAACAGATAAATGGAAAAATGCTCAGCCTCACTAATCATCAAAGAAATGCAAATTAAAACCACACTGAAATACCACCTAACTTCAGTCAGGATGGCCATCATTAATAACTCAAAAGACAACAGATGCTGGCTAGGATGTGGAGAAAATGGAACACTTCTACATTGTTGGTGGGAATGTAAATTAGTACAACCTCTGTGGAAAACAGTGTGGCAATTCCTAAAAAAAAAATCTAAAAATCAACCTTCCCTACAACCCAGCAATCCCCCTCTGGGAATACACTTGGTGGAGCTCAAATCACTCTATAAAAAATATCGCAGCATTGTTCACAATAGCAAAAACATGGAACCAATCATGCTGCCTATTGAAAGTGGACTGAATAAAGAAAATGTGGCGCATTTATGTAATGGAATTTTTTTTTTTTTTTTTTGAGTTGGAGTCTCACTCTGTCGTCCAAACTGGAGTGCAGTGGCCACTCCCGGCCACTGCAGCCTCAAACTGCTGGGCTCCGGCGATCCTTCCGCCTCACCCTTCAAGTAGCTGGAACTACAGGCACACGCTACCACGCCCGGCTCATTTATTTTACTGTAGAGATGAGGTCTCGTCAAGTTGCCTAGGCGGGTCTCGAACCCGCAGACTCAGGCAATCCACTCACCTCGGCCTCCCAAATGTGCGGGATTACAGGCTGAGCCACCGAGCCTGGCTTTTAATGGAATATTATGCAGCCATAAAGAAAAAACAAAATTATGAACTTCACAGCAACTTGGATGGAAATAAAGACTATAATACTCAGTGATTTAGTCAAAAAACAAAGATCTGAGTACTACATGTACTCACTCATAAGCAGACCCTGAATATTTATGATAATACTATAAGAAAGGGATTGGCAGTAGTAGGACACTGCTGGGGAGGGCACATAACATCAATAAGGGAACCCACACTTTACCTGTATAATGACCACCTAACCTGAATTGTACCCCACATCTTTAAAATAAGAAAAAAAAAAGATACCTGCACACACATGTTTATTGCAGCATTATTCACAATAACAAAAACATGGAACCAACCATGCTGCCCACTGAAACTGGACTGGATTAAAAAAAAAATGTGGTCCATGTACATAATGGAATATTACACAGCCATAAAGAAGAACAAAATTATAAACTTCACAGCAACTTGGATGGATTTAGAGTCTGTAGTACTCAGTGAGCTATCACAGAAACAAAGATCTGAGTACCACATGTACTCACTTATAAGCAGACCCCGAACATTTATCATAATACTATAAGAAAGGGATTGGCAGTAGCGGGACACTGACAGGATGGGGGCGGGGAATGGAATACATCAACAATAAGGGTACCTGATCTCAAACCAGGCAAAATGGGGCCAAAGAGAGGCCAGAACTTTACCTATATGATGACCACATATGTACTCAACCCTGAATTGTACCCTATATCTTAAAAAAAAAAGGGTTTTATTTTATAGCCACAGAAACCAAAGTGGCTTAATAAAAGTAAATAATAAGAAAAAGTTTCTAAATAAATATTGTGAGCAAAAACAAATGAAATCACAACACTATAGCATCAAGACTTCTTCTTTAATATACATAGACTTCCCTCACCTTTGCCTGAAAGTCTGGAACACACACACACACACACACACACACACACACACACATACACACACACACACACACCACTTACCACTAACAGAAAGAACCAGAAGTCACAATCTCAAAACCCATTACAGTTTAGACAGAGAAAGTGAATGTATAAAGATGCTCAAATCCGTTACAACATAGAGTAAAGGGAGTGCAGCCAGAGAGAGCACAGGCCCCTGTCTAAGAGCAGTAGTCACGAGTCAGCCCTAGTCAGGGAGGATGGGGTGATAAGAATCCAGTGTAGTCACATTCTGATTAAGAGAAGTCAGAAATCTTGATTTTTATGATGTTAGCAACTTTTTCCATTTTTTTAAAACTGTGTCAAAAGGCCTTGGTCAACCAGATCTGGCCAAGAGGTAACTAGTGCATGTTAAAGAGACAAAATGTATTAAAGGGCTCTAAATAGAACAGAAGTTAGGCCTTTAGTCTGAATTGTTGGGATTTTCACTCATATTGCTCAAAGGCATGTGTCCTTCACTGGACAGCATGACCAGGAAGTTGCTAAGACCAAAATTTGACTCCAGATGCTCTTCTATAAGGTCTCTTGAACTCTACTCACAAGTTCTTTTATCTTATTCACTGCTCCCCAACTGATTTGTTTGGAATAGTTTCATAAGCAGCTTTACAATACTCTAAAATGTTACTACAAGCCTTCGTCAAAATAATATAATGGGCTAACTTCCTAAGGCAGTAAGAAGAAAACAAATTTAAAAAGAAAAAAAAAAAGGAAAATGAAAAGAAAAGCACATCAAACAGGCTAATGGTCTTATATAACCTAAGACAGCAGTGTCTGCTTCTCATCTCCAGAGAAAAGGTAATACAGAACAAAGATGTTCTAATGGGCTCACCCTTTAGTAGGATAGCAACTCCACATTTTGACTTTTTATGGTTCCAAGTCCTTCTTTCTTTTTACCCATTGATTTTTTACCTTGGACACTTTTCCAGCATTCAAAGTGGTCCCAAATGACCCAACACTCTGTACACTGATAGAAACCAGTGGGTTGGAAACCAAGAGAAAAATAAAATAATGAGCTTAAGTTCAGCCTTTCTAATATCCTCTGCAAAGATAAAAATTCAGATGTAAGAATATTGTGGCCATACAGAAGCAGTCATAGTTTTAGGTTTTCCAATAATTTATTTGCCTAAACCATTGATCACTGACTAGTCAAGGATTCATAAAAATTAATAATTCATAAAATATCATGAAACTCATTAATTCTTTCACACGCCAAATATGCATCAAGGAAATGTGATAAAATGAAGATGTTTGAGCTGGAATCGCCCAGATGGGCTTACCCTCACCAGCTCTGGAACCTAGTTCAAGTTGTTTAGCTTATCTAACTCTGTACTTTCATTTGTAAACCAATATAATGAAAATATCTCTCACCTAAGTGTACTGCAAGTATTAAATAGGATATGTAGCGTACATAATTACATCTTCAAGTAAAGGGAGCTTCCATTCCACCAGAATGCAAGCTCTATGTAGACAGAGACTTTTTTTTTTTCTGATTTATTCCCTGCTTCTCCACTTGTACTTAGAATATGGCTTGAGTTATATTTGATGCTCAGTGAGTAACTGCAGAGTGGTTTGTGAAATAGAAAGCAGAAATACGGAGCTAGAGAAAAGGCAGAGCTGGGAACCTGCCCCAGGTTTCTTTGACCAGGTTTTATTTACATTGAAAATTTATGGAATCACCCTGGGGAGGGGAATGGTTTGAAAAAGAAAGCAGAAAGAATTGTCCTGACAAAAGAACCACACCTATAAAGCCTTTAGGTGGGATGCAGCTGAGTGAAGCCTATATGTTGGGGAGGATGCAAGAGGAGGAGCAGCCTGTGGGCTGGAGCCCAGAGGACCTAGCAGAGAGTGCTGAGATCATGGTCTTCAGAACGGTGTACAGTCACCAAGACACTGCAGTTCTCATAAGCACCAAGTGCCCAACTTCAGAAACCCTGCTCTCTTCTTTTGCCAATGACACTTCTCACCAATGTGTTTTATTAGAAAAATACTAATGGAGTGGAATGCAGTGGCTCATGCCTGTAATCCCAACTCTTTGGGTAGCGGAGGTGAGAGTATTGTCTGAACCCAGGGGTTCGAGACCAGCCTGGGCAACTTGCTGAGACCTCGTCTCTACAAAAAATAAATTTTAAAAAAATTAGCCTGGTGTGGTGGTGTGCGCCTGTAGTTCCAGCTACTTAGAAGGTTGAGGCAGGAGAATCACCTGAGCCCAGCAGGTCGTGACTCTGGTGGCCATGAGTGTGTCAATGCATTCCAACATGGGCAACAGAGTGAGACTCCAACAAAGAAAGAAAGAACGAAAGAAAGAACGAAAGAAAGAAAGAAAGAACGAAAGAAAGAAAGAAAGAAAGAAAGAAAGAAAGAAAGAAAGAAAGAAAGAAAGAAAAGAAAAGTACCAATGCAGTTGAAATTATGAAAACCAAAATAAATTATCTCATGGTAGACAGTATGAAATAAGTAAGCTAATAAGTTTCATGTTTCCTCACTTCCAAGATATATTTTGTGTGTGTGTGTGTGCACGTGTGTATGTTTAGAATATTTAAACACTGCCGAAAGTGGGACACATGTTGTCCTTAACATGTATATTCCAAGTAGTCTTTTCTTCTCTCTACTCCTGCAAAAGCAGATATTAAAGCAATATTGAATTTTACACTTACAATTATGCTATAATTGGAAGAATATGGTACTTGTCCCACCAACTAAGATGCAAAGTATAACAGCTGCTGTGAAGGATATTAAGCAAGGCAAAAAAAATAGGCTTTCTCTTTGAGGAGTTTAGAATTTATTTGGTTAAACAGAATCTACATATGCAAAAGAGTCCACGAATAATATAATGGTTGAATGAGTCATATTTATCAGAGAAGAAATTAAGAAAGGAAGTGTGTAGTTGAGAAGAGGGATGGGTGTCAGCATGGGTAAAAAGAAAATTTGGAATTCAAAAATTAGAAAGAAACAGATTAGAAGCACCTGGCAGGGAAGGACACAAAATTAGAAGAAAAAAACACTGCAGAACGCTGACAGTCCTTTGTGAAAGTGAGAACTAAAAATGCAGTTTGAACAAATGGACTACAGTCCTCCTGCCCCCACCCTGGAGCTATAGCAATGCCAGCAACACTATAACAGGAAAACACACATGCCCAGACATGAAATGAAGAAAACAAGAGACTTAGCCAAATGGGTTCTAGTAGCTCCATCTTAAGGAAAAAAATTCTAGGAGAGGTTTGCTAGGGTCTGGTAATATAGACTACAGATATTAGCACTGCAGGTATCAGCAATACAGACAGGGCTGGACCATTCTATGTGAAGGGGCCATCCTGGGTATTGCAGGGTGTTTTGCAGCATCCCTGGCATCTACTCATTAGATGCCAGTAGCATCCCACCAAGTGTGACAACCAATAATGTCTCCAGACATAGAAAAATGTCTCCTGGGAGATGAAACGCCTGCAACTGAGAACCACTGAAATAGATCAAAACAAAAGGACAAGGGAGAACCTGAATAATGGGTGCACGGTCAGAGGTTGCATACACAGGACCACTTCTGAGTTTAGGGACAGACTGAGTTCACTGCAGACTGGGGTAACAAGGACATTCTGCAGTTGTGTATCTTTTGTTGTCTTTTCTGTTCCAATCACTGGCATCATTGCCTGGTTGATCTCTACTTAAGTCAAAGCAGCATTCGACTTTTCTAGTTCCCTGTGTGCATGCTGGCAGGAGATTAGGGCAAATAGCTCACCTGCTACTGCAACTGTTTTCCTGACCCTTGCTATGACCAGCAGAGCAAGAGACGGAAACCAGTGCAGGATGTCACATCATATACCACTGTGCCACTCAACTTCTGAGCATAGGACAGCTCTTGTGAACATCTGTCATTCACATACTTTTGTTATAGTTGTCAAACCTTTGTACTACTTATGGAATTCTTTTTAATCAACTCACTTTTTTTCCCCTTAAACAAATGCATTTTTTGGTACATGGAATCATCAAATAAATATCATAAACCAGTAATCTCTGTTATAAAATGAAAGCAGACAAAAATAAATACAGTGAGAAAAACATTGCTATTAAACCCTGTCTAGGTCCTCTTGCTGTCAAAGATCTGAGCTGAACGTTTGCTTACTTTTTAGTAACATGGGTAAATTAGAAAGTTTTAGAGATGTGTTTATAGGATGGCAGCATCCGACTGAAATGGTTCTGTGTAATTCAATTAAAAGGATCAACAAGTAAACTGACAAGAAAATGACTTTATTATCGAGAGACTCAGATATATTTAACATCATGGCTTTACTGCCTAAAATCATCCCACAATTGGGAAACACAAAGTATAGTTACTTCCTAGAGCCTTGTTCTAGGTAATGTGAGACAAAGTGTGGAAGACAAGAAGTTTCAATCCCATATCCCTCACATGATGCAGTCATGACCTTGGGCAAGTTCCTTGACTTCTCAAAGTTTCAATGAGTTCATATTTCAAATGTGAATAACAAGATCAAACAAATCTCTCAGGGTGGTAGGAGACTGTGTTTTGTACATAGCAAAAGATCTCATGTTGAGTCAGCATTTGATTAGGATTTATGGTTGTTGTTGCTATTTTAACCCTTTAACATGTCAAAGTCAATGAGGACCAAGTGGTCTGGGAAAATTTCATGGGAGACGCACAACCACATCTTTGGCTTGAAGAAAATGTGGGCGACTGCAATCCCAGAACAAAGTAGGGATGCAAGAATGACTAAGATGTATGGGAATGGAATGTATGTGGCTGGGGGAAGACTGATGCTGAGGCTCACCATCATGTGAAAACAGAATAAAATAAACTTATTTGAGAATGAGAATATGAATTTGGAAATAGGAATCTCCCTCTAAGAAAAGAATCAGCTTTAATGAAAGAAACACCATGATGCAAAAAATAGGGTGTTTCTTTCTCCAGCTCCAGTGAAGTATACTATGTCTGTTCTGGGATATTAGCAGCATCTTATAAGATATAAAGTTCATTGACTGGGTGTGCAGGATGGAGATAAAGGTCCCAGCTCAGAGTGGTGCAGGGTCACACTCTGTCTTTCCTCCTGCTGTTTCTTCTTCATGATCATTTGGGTTTCCTAACAGAGTCCCGGTAAATGTGTACAGAGATCATCAGTGTCACCTTTAGATATAAATTCTAACCCTTATTGTCTGAACGAGAAGGTTTGTGGGGGGTAAAAAAAGCAAAGAATGAATTAACTATCCAAAGTCTTGAAGTGTGGCTCATATAACAGATAGTGGTAGTTTATTAATTGTATCTGTTCTTAATGACCATGTAAGTAAACCAAAGAAAGATCACTCCCACCCCCCACCAACCATTTCTGCTCTATGGCATTACATAAACCCAACTCCTTATGGGAACAAAGTATTTTCACAAATTCTTCCTGCTGTAGCAGTTTATAAGAAATGGGTTGGTATTAGTAGTGCTTTTAACAGTTTCTAAACCCAAACATAATGTGTAGCTTTATTAATCCCTGACAGGATGAAAAGGCAGTGAAGTAAAAAGGCAGGATGAAAAGGCAGTGAAGGAAACTGCTAAATGAGCCTTGAAGTTAACATTTCTAAAACTGAACTAAGGATCATCTTCAGACTGGGTTTCCCCTTCCTACCATTTCTCTTTAGTTTTAGCTGTATCTAGGGGGTCCTCAACTCCTCCCTTTTCTCTCCAAACCCACATCAAAACTGTCAGTAAATCTTTCTGGTTTTAGCTTTAAAACGTATCATTATCCAACACTAAAGACAACGTTCGCATGTCTGCCACCACCTTGGTCCCTCACGTGAGTACTACAGTGTTCTCTGACTGGTTTTAGCTAAGAAAATGTCTGATTAAAAAAAAAAAAAAGACCATGTCACTTCTTTGTTGCCCAATATCCCCAGTGTAGTAACGAATTTAACTTTGGACCAGGCTCAGTGGCTCAGCCTATAATCCCAGTGCCTTGGGAGGCCGAGGTGAGTGGATTGCCTGAGCCCACAGGTTCAAGACCCGCCTGGGCAACTTGGCGAGACCTCATCTCTACAATAAATCAAAAATTAGCCGGGCGTCGTAGTGCACGCCTGGAGTTCCAGCTACGTGGAAGGCTGAGGCGGAAGGATTGCTGGAGCCCAGCAGGTCGAGGCTGCGGTGGCCGGGAGCGGTCACTGCACTCCAGTCTGGGTGACAGAGTGAGACTCCAACTCAAAAAAAAAAAAAACAAAAAACAGAATTTAACTTTGTCTAAAAATAGTCCTTTGCCATGAGCTCCTGGAAGGTAAGCTTTGTCTACCTGGGGGCCTTGGGCTAGCCAAATATGAACAATATGATTTACGATAAGGGTCTGGGGCCACTTGGTATCAGTCAACATGAAACTGAGATCCACCATATAGGCAACTCATCAATCAAACCCCCAATAAAATCTCTGTGAGTATGTTCTGATTGGCAATACTCCACGTGTGTTGTCATACATTGATGCCCTGACTTCACAGGGAGAAGACAACAGAAGCCCCTGACTGGTACTTCTCTGGACTTCCTCCTATGCGCTTCTTTTCTTGGTTGATTTCAATCTGTATCTCTTGCTGTAATAAACCACAACTGTGAGTTGAATAGCTTTTAGTGAGTTTTTTGAGTCATTTTAATGAATGATCAAACCTTGGGGTGGTTTGGGGAACCCATGAAGTTGCAATGGTGTCAGAAGGGAGGGCAGTCTTGGGAACTGCTTCTTCAAACTCTGTAGCTGCCCAATTCTGTGCAACCCCTAATGGCTCCCTATCAGACTAAGATGAAAAGTCAAATTCCTTATAATCACCTTCAAGCTCTACATGGCTTGACCCTGTAGCGTCTCCACCGTCATCACACATCGCTTCTCCCCCATTTATTCTGCTCAGTCACATCTGCCTCCTGATTCTTCCTTGAACCATTCCTCCAAAGCATCTTTTCCTATCCTCCATCTGGCAGGAAGGTTCATCCCCTAGATTCCTCCATGACTCATTTTTCATCTCTTTTAGGTCTTTACTCAAAACATCACGGACTCAGCAAAGCCAGGCCTGCTCACCCTCTTCAAAATTGTACATCCTTTTTGGCACTTTATTTTTCACTGTTAAACTCAATCTAACATCTATTTTACATTTTTTTTTTTTTTTTTGAGTTGGAATCTCACTCTGTCACCCAGACTGGAGTGCAGTGACCACTCCCGGCCACTGCAGCCTCGACCTGCTGGGCTCCGGCGATCCTTCCGCCTCAGCCTTCCAAGTAGCCGGAATTACAGGCATGCGCTACCACGCCCGGCTGATTTTTTGATTTATTTTAGAGATGAAGTCTCACTGCCCAGGAGGGTCTCGAACCCGCGGGTTCAGGCAATCCACTCACCTCAGCCTCCCAAAGGCGCGGGATTACAGGCTGAGCCACTGAGCCCAGCTATTTTACTTTTTAAAATGTTTATCACTGCCTATGAGGGGGAACCCAAAACACCAGGAATTTGTTTATTTTAAAAATGTGTATTTATTCTTACATGTTTAAACTTCTATTTATTCTTACATGTTTAAACTTTAATCACCTTCAAAGTACTCTCTGTTTGACGCAATACACCTATTGAGACACTTTTCCCACTGTTCAAAACAGTTTTTGAACTCGTCCATTTTGATGCCTTTTAGTGCTTTGGTCCTTTGTTTCACCTCTTCCACATCACCAAACGCTTCCCTTTGAGGACTTTTTTTCATCCGGGAAACAAAAAAAAGTTGTTTGGGGCGAGATCAGGTAAATAGGGAAGGTGGGGCATGGGGGCATGTCATTTGGGGTCAATAACTGCTGAACACTCAGCACAGGGTGGGCAGGTGCACTTGTAAATCACCCATTATGAAACGGGCAAATGCCTTGAAGAAATCTCCACACAAAAAGGATTCACTGAAGCTGAACTAAGCTTCTCACAACAATGCTAGCTGGTACACTGATGTTGATGGGTTCCTAGAACACATACCTAGAGGAGGAAGCCTGTACTACAAGGGGCCCGTCCTCCAAAAGATCATTCCAGTGTTTTGGGGGCTCTCCCCTCCAATATCCCCTCTCCAATATCCCCTATTGAATACACTTCATGAGGGCAAAAACACATGTATATTGTTTTCATTGCTACATCTACGGTGCTTAGAATCCCACTGGGCACTTAGGGGCATCTGGGTGAATATCTGATGAAGGAAGAAATGATTTACTTTTACTAGGCCTTTCTAGAACTCTAAGGTACCATCACATATAAAGTGATCATTTGTATACCAGCAGGACATGATGAGTGCCTAATTTTGTCTCAAAGACCAGGAGAAAGTCATCCTTTGTTTCGGAGATTTCACATGCTAAAATCACAGAAAGCTCAGAGGTGGATAGGACCTAGCTAAGCTTCTTACAATACTGGCCATGTCTTCTTTGTCTTCATAACCCTCATCTAGTAGTGTCTGGTAGACAGTAGGTATACAATAATGAAACATCTATTAAAGATGATTATTAAAGAGGTTATTCTGAGGAGTAGAAATGAGAACCCCCCTTCAGATTTCATACATACCCCTACTACTGGAATATTTATAATATGCATGTGTTACTTTTATAATTAAAATTCTTTTTTTAGGAAAATGCTAATGAAGAATGAGTAACCATATAAATAAATGACATGATTGCAGCTTCTGGTTTTTTTTTGCAAAATAGGATAATTTTACTTCTCTTCAGCAAGCCTATGTGAAACCTACCACTTTCATATTCTAATTGCTCTACTCAATATAGTTGAGAGAACTGAGTATACCATTGTTTATTTTCGTTCAATTCTTCAATAAGTGTATGCTCTGTGAAACATTCAGAAATCAGAGATTACTAAGTAGCTAAGAATCAAGACAAATAGAGGATTTTCAACATTTTCAGATATTCAAATAGACAAATAGAAAATATTCAAAAGATAGCAAAGCAATTGTCATTCTACCTGCAAACTCACCAATTAAAGGAGGAAACAATTTTCTTTTTCCAGTGACATGTTATTTCACCAATTAGACTGTTTTTAGGGTGAAATACTCATGAGATGAATAACTTATTTTCCAAGACTGTTCAAATGTCTTTACATTTAAAAAAACCACTTTTTCCCCCACAAACTTGTATACTCCATTTAAGGAAAAGTGTTGGTATATGCAAGGTGGATGTTCACATATTCTTGATATACCTAAAAGTTTCTCTTAAAACGATGTCAAAAGCATGAGACTCTCTCTGGCTGGTAAAAAAAAAAAAAAAAAGGCACTCATGTGCAGTAATTATTTAGTACATTCTGCCAAATGTCACCTGAGCTTCTCTCACTCCTGCAGAGGCGAAACCCAGGATATTAATTTAAAACGGTAAGGAGGTAAGGAAAAGTCTGACATTGAAGCATGCTAACTCAGCAACCAGCTGTAAAATTAACAGGGAAACTTGCTGGACACCTGCCACCCTTCTTTAAACAATAACATTTCAAGTATGGTTCCATGGGGGATGGTGCTGCATTTAGAACCTCATGTCAATTGAATATTCCCTTTAAAAAAAAAAAACAAAAAAACAAGAGCCCTGCCAGTCTGATGTGCTTCAGTGAGGTTTCAGAGCTTTGAATTGGAAAGAAACAAACAAAAGACTAGAAAGCCTCAAACTTAATAAGCAATGTCTCTTGGTCCCTGAGATAAACTAATTGTTCTCTATCTCCACAGGCAAGTCATTGTGCAATTGCACTTTGTTAATTTTTTTTTAATTTCAACTCTTTCTTTAAAAAAACAAAAAGGGGAGGGGATATAGTCATTTTTTCTTATATTGTGGGGAGAAAAAGAGAAAGAGTATGTCGAAGACTCTAATGACCTATGACCCCCTATACTGCTGCCCAGGAAAGATGAACAGCCCTGGCTTCATATGCCTATACTCCAAACTAAAAGAATAAATAGGTGGTCCCAAACTAAGAACACTTATACACAAGTGCACAGCTTAGGAGGTATATCTACATCACCCAAATCCTTACAAGTCGGTGGCTTATTGACAGATGCCTTCCTTGCACTGAGTCAGCTTCACTGGGAAGGGATAATATTCCAAAAAGATCATCCAAAATGGACTTAATGAGTTTTGGTTATATAAGCATACTTTCTTTTCTTTAGTTCTGCAGAAGTTAATTAAGCAAAGCTTTGATTCCATTACAAGGTAAGCCTTCCCAGAAATGTACAGAATTTGGAAGTAAAAGATTTGAGTGTGAGTCTTGAATTTCCTGGCCTTGAGCCTTTGGACCTTATGTCTTTGCCCAACTTAAAAAAAAAAAAAGGAATGAAAATAGCCCCTAGTTCATATGATAATGAGTAGCTTAAATGAGATAGTGTATATAAAATGCTTAGCATTTCCACGTAGTAAGGGCTCAATAAAAGTTACTGATTATTTTCTTTTTTTTTTTTGAGTTGGAATCTCACTCAGTCACCCAGACTGGAGTGCAGTGGCCGCTCCCGGCCACCGCAGCCTCGACCTGCTGGGCTCCGGCGATCCTTCCACCTCAGCCTTCCGAGTAGCCGGAATTACAGGCATGCGCTACCACGCCCTGCTGATTTTTTGATTTTTTTGTAGAGATGAGGTCTCGCTGCCCAGGTGGGTCTCGAACCTGCGGACTCAGGCAGTCCACTCACCTCAGCCTCCCAAAGGCGCGGTATTACAGGCTGAGCCACCGAGTCCAGCCTGATTATTTTCAATGGCTGACATACGTGCTAGAGCAGGGTTTCTCAAGCAGATAATTGAACCTGATGAGCCCTTGTTGTGGGGGACTGTTCTGTGCAGTGTAGGATGCTGAGCAGCATCTCTGGCCCTTCTATGCACTAGATGCCTATGGGGTGCACCCTCTGCCCAAGCTGTGACAACCAAAAATGTCTGAAGACATTATCAAATGTCCCGGGAGTAAAATCACCCCTGGTTGAGAACCACTATTGTGGAGATCATGACCATTGTGAGTGATAATGCTAATTATAGTCAAATAGTTTCTTGACACCATTTGCTTTGAGCAATTATTAAATACCACATTGGATATCTTCATTCGTTTTTTAAAACCTCACATCCACTCCTTTTCTGATAGCAACAGCCTCTTTGGGCCTTGAGAGAACCCCCTATTGCATTTACACCCTGTGGCTTTGTGTAAAGTGTAGGTGCACTTTCCTATTCACTATTTCACTACTCACATAGTGAATATGATGATCAGCATATGCTAGGAACATATCTCTATCCTATTGGCAGATGGTGTGGGAAGACTTCTAGAGTGCCTAGAAGTCACCACAAGGGGCCAGAATGAAGCCATCTTAGAAAAAACAGCTCTGTCCAATGAAACCTGGGGTCATCATTTGAACACTGAATCAATCTGAGCCTGAAGTTATCTCTACACCTCAGACTTCAAGGAATATAAACCAATACATTTCCTTTCAGTGTCACTTTGGGTTGATACAGCTACCTACGACATGCCAGACACTATTCTACTTGTGCCTCTAGGTAACCTTCATAGCAACCTTGTGAGATAAGTAATACATTGTCCCCATTTTACAGTTGGCAATGCAGGCTCAGTGAGTTAGGTGGCATAGCTAAGATCACACAGCCAGTATGTGGCAGAACAGACATTTTATTTGATTTCCTCCAACTCCCAGTCCAGCTTATGACACATGCCCCATTGTTGGCTTTGGTGGAGTGAAGTGGGAAAGAATAACACTGTTCTAGTTTTAAGAGAACTCTAAGAGAGGCTGAAGGTGAGGAGAACTTTGCCCAAGGTCTTTGAAAAGAAGATTCCTTGTGTTCTAAAGGATATTGTTAAATTTTTGCAGATGCATATTGGATATGTGAAAACTATTTGCTTAGAGAGACTTAACTCTTGCTCACTTCTTGATGTGAGATAGGGAAAAAAATTATATTAGTTAATATAAAACTGCCTTGTTTCTAACATATCCAAAAATAGCCAAGGAAAAAATTATCTTCACTAATAAAGCAAGGCAGACATGAAACCTTCACGCTTGGGAGAACACGAATGATCTTATTATCCTGAGCATCTTGATGGCGACTATAAAAATTCATCTTTATTTGAGTTTCAGGCAAAATATAAAATAGTAATATTACCTTGCACTTAACACTATCTGTATTCTACAAGTCTAAGTCCTGCTCCAAAAGAACTCATAATAAAACACCAAAGACACAACTCCCTCTAGCTTGTCTACACACATTGCTGCTTTTACCTACAACAGCCTGCAAGGAAGTTATATTATACCTTATCCCTGTAAAGATAAACTTACAAGGAAAGTTAAGAACTTTATCTAAGATCAACAGTTAACAAAAAATAGAGAGTGGAATGTAAAAGGTCTCTCTGACTCCTGAACCAGAATTCTACTTCAGGTTGGATCTCATAGGTAAACCTAGGTCTCATATGATGCAAGCCTGGAGAAAATAAAGAAAAAAATGAAAAAAAAGTAGTTATTAAAAGTCATTAAACTCACCTCCCTGCCTCAAAAGTGAACCACGTGGTATCACGTCCATACCGCCGCAGGGCGCTTAGTGGCCAAGAGATGAGTTTGACTCTGGGATTCTGGACGTCCCAAAGACAGATATACTCATATGTAATCTGCAAGGCACATTCGCCATGTACATCTAAGTTAGGAGATGGCATCAAATACACATTGAATCTCTCTGGGAGAAAAACAAAAGGTTAGTCTAAAATTCCCAGGAATAAAACATCAAAGACATTTTAGGAACATAGAGGCATTTACAAATAATTAAAGCTCACATTCTAGGTTTTGGTTGAACATTCAGAAAGATAAACCTTCCTCATAAATCAACGATCCCAGAAAAATGAATTTTTAAAACGTAGATACTATTAATTAACATAATGATGATACAGTCTGATTGTCAACGTACACTAAACACTATTTACATGAACAAAGACCATTTTTAGAATTTTTAAATTTGCATAATAAAAATGTCTATGCCAATAAAAGACTAAACCAATGAAGCCATGAAAAGCATTTTTTTCTGCCAAGCATACATTAACTACACCCACAATTCTGTGTTCACAAAAGATGCAGGTGCAAAATAATTGTCTCATGTTTAATGATATTAAATTCATATTGATCAACTTATAATTTCTATAACTAAATGAATAAAACCATATCCCAAATTATATTTAAATAAAACTAATACTATGCACTTAATTTGGGGAAATGCCAATGGAGCTATTGGAATTAGTTTTAACAAAGAGCTTTCTTTAAGCCAAATACTGAAAAAAACAGTACTCTTTTTTCATATTTGGATGATTGTTAAAATGTAAGCAAGATGAAATAAACTGCTTGGCTGATTACCACAACCAAATTTTCATCCCCACAGATACAGTCACCACATTTCTGTTACATATTCTAGCAAATTCATTAGGAAGTCCTAGAGCCTTTAAGAGAAATATGAACAAAAATATCACTATAGCAAACATATCCTCACTCATTCATAATTATGGTATTTTGCTTATATCTGACAATGTGGCACTAACAATTTTATATTAATGTTATTCTAGAATGCATTATTTTATAATAAAAGAAAATCATTTGAATTTTCATAGAGTTTAGTTGAATTTAGTAAATAATAATGTCAAGAATGTGTTAACGAAATGCATTCAGGCCTCTACTATCCAATTTTTAAAAACTACTTTAAACTCCTAATAATCAAATACTTGCTCCTTTCTTATAACTATTTTAAAAATATATTCTAATGGTGTAAATTTCCCCCTTGAGAGTTCTGAAACAAATAAGAAAGACTATCTAAATTAAGTAAAAAGTAAGAGAGCTCATTATCCATTTATTTGCTTACAAGTTATTCTATTAATCTGGCCTCACTTAAGAGTATCAACAAGGGAGTGGTGAAGAGAAAAATAAAAAATGGTAAAATAAAATTTTAAGAATAACAACAGCAATAGTGGTGGAAGTTACCATTTTAATTACAATTACTTGAAGTCATACAAATTAGTATTGTAAAGGGCTTTAGGAGACATAGTTGAATTTATAATGAGTCCTGGTAATTCTGCTCCAGAGGTATTCTTATTTCCATTTGACAGAAGAGGAAACTGAAGCACAGAAAACTACCATGGGAAAGGTCACTTCTAGGCACAGTCAATTCTTAAATTCAGTTTGAGTGCTATCAGGATACTTGGTTTTCAAATCTAAATTTATGAAAAATAAGTGCTAACCTGAGCACTGTAGATGAACAAAATGAGCAATCATTAAAACATGTCATGTTTTCTCCTTTATGTGTTGCTCCCAGGTATCCTCTCTGACCAGGGCATCCTGATTTAGTGAACCAGGAAAGAAGGAGACTGGGGATGGGTTGTGTGGCGTGGTACAGGAATTAATCTCTTTGCAGCTTAATTTCCCATTCTACAAAGAGGCTCCTCTGAATTAGTCAGTGCTTCAAGGTCTCAGTCAATAACACCTCTGTGGAGATGGATTATAGTAGCTATGGTGCATTCAAAATAGTCACAGACTGTAAATGTGTCGTGAAGACATAGATCCAATTGGGAGGGAGAATGTTTTTACTAAAAATGAGAGTGTGCACCTATGGAAAGGGTCAGTGCAATTCCATCTCTGCCATGTCCATAATCAAACCAGGTGAGACCCACAGACCCTTTGACTGTGACATGCCCCCATAGATCAAGTCAGCTGGCTAAAGCAGAACTCTGGGATCCAAGCACTAGCACTAGGATCCAGCTATTTGGATACAGAAATAATTCCTCACTTCCAGGTTTGTTTTGTAAACTAATACTGATTTTTGCTGAAGTGTTCATGAATATTTTGGTCATTATTATTTTAAATGATTTATTTCCAGGTTGAGGGTTGAGCTCAGAGCTGGCTCAAGTGCTTAATTACACACACACACAAAAAAATCCCATATTTTTAGGTGGGTATAAACTTGATGAAACATTAATAATGTTTGAATTATATTAAAGCATTGGAAAGTCCTCAATCACACTTTAAGCGAAAAAGGCAAGATAAGACCCCATTATACTTTAAAATCAGTACAATATAAATACAGGCCCAAGGGTATAGACTCGAATTGACACTAGTGAAATACTGGAGATGGAGCAAGGTCTTTAGCTCCTCTAAATTTTACTTTCCTCATCTGTAAGATGGGGTAAGTAATTATACCTACACCCTACAGCAGCTGTGAAAAATTACATAATCTGAAATGGGTAAAACATCTTCCACCAAACTGGCACACAGCAAGTTTCCAAAAATTTCCAACTGATATTATTAATGTCTATAAATTCATACTGTGAATTTTTAAAATTTTTAAGGAAAAAATATACTGAAATGTTAACATGAGTTGTGGGTTAAATAAGAGATTATTATTTTTATTTATTTATTTATATATTTTTGTAACTCAAAAATTTTACATAATAAAGATATCTTATATGTTATTATATGGGGACAAAAACAGTTTTAGAAGGGAGAGAAGAAAATAATTTTCTTTACATACCGCTCTGTTCTCTCTCAACCCCAGTAGCCAATAAGTCAGGCTCTCCAAGGCTAATGTCATTGATCCGTGTCCCTACACACTCCATCTGGAGCACTTTGCACCACTCATCGGCCTCAAGATCTGTGGAGATGTCCAAAAAATTAAACTGTGTGCCCAGCACCCACTCAAAAGCTAAAAGTCAAAGCCTCCCCAACCACAGCTTCAGACAAACCTGATTCACAAGCAAAGGTCTTGGAGGTATCATCATTGAAGTAAATCCCTATGGCGTGTTTCTTGGTGCTCTTTGGCAATCGAGCTACGTTCTTCACATTGTTGAGTTCTGTAACCTGAAATAATGAACAATTGGAAGTTTGATCCCACTCCTTAAATGAAAGTTTCCAGTATACAACACCAAAGCTGAAACACTGAGAGCAGGAAGGCACATCAGAGATGAGCACACTCTGACAGAAAAATGCATATCTATCTGAAAGCTAAGAATTATCTAAGTGAATTTAGTGTCATCCTTAATACATAGCAAGGATGGTTAACACATGATCTTTCCTTATTAAATTTTATGAAGCATGCTAAGTAGCACAGACTTAAAACTTCCTAAGTGTAGAAAACTTGTTTTAGTTTTTCTTCCTTTGATTTAATCCTCCACCAGACCAATAGTTATCATGTCTATTTCCATTACAGTGGACAGCCTTCTTTCTCAGTCAACTGCATAAACCTCCAGATACTCCATTCCTTGAGAGTACCCCTTGTGTGAGTATCATAAATGCATCCACCCAAGGAAGGGAAGGGTGGTCCAGTTCATTACTAGATGATCTCATTCTTGGCCAGTCACAAATGAAGTATCAAGGGTCTCAAAAATGGCCTCCATTCAAGGTTTATACATTCCAACACAGAACATCCATAATTAATTTAATGTTTTGCAATATCTTTCCCACTCTCTCTGGCTTACTCCTAGCTTCTCAATGGATATGGGACCTCTGTTTTAGAATCTGAGAACACTACATAGAAGCATCTTCTTCCTGTTAGGTGGAAAAGCTGTCCACACTAGACATTCTCTCTCTCCCATAATCCTTTGTCCTCTTTAACACTTTTGCAAGCCCCTCCCTTCCTGCAGTGTCTTGGCTCATTGTGTTTCTACTATGGTCATCATTCAGTTTCATCTGGATCCTCTGCTACTTAGAAAGTATGGGATATTTGGGTCCTGCCTAAGAGATGACTTAGGCAGCTTCAGGATAAGTATTTACAAGATAAATTAGCCTTTCACACTGACAAGTTTAACCTCCCCTTCATATATCTCTTTTGTGCTGCTATACAAAAGAATCTGCCTCCCATCAATCTTCGTCGACAATGATGCTGTATCATTTCTCTCATCTATTACTCTAAATTCAATAAATGCCTGGCTCCAGAAATAGGTGGGTAAAGAAATAAATATCCTCCATGCACTCTCTAATTTGATTATTTCATTTCCCTGCTTCCTAACCTCCCTGGTCCTTTTATAGTAAAAATGCAAATTTCTTAGCATGAGATGTCACACTAGTGCTCTTCAAAAGCTACCGAAACCAATCTCACCAGTGACATGGCACTATGCATCTCCAACTACACCGAGTGCCTCTGAGTTCACCAGATGCAACTATTGATGTTGTTGTTTGGTTTACTTTTGTGCCAACACCCCAATCCAAGTCATTATCATCTCACAACTACTTATTGGTCTTTCTACTTCCATTTAAATCCCTGTTAATCCACTCTGCATACAACAGATGACCTTTTTTTTTTTTCAAAACATAAGTTGGATTCCAACATTTCTATGCATAAAACTGAACATTTCAATGATTTCCCATTGCACTTGGGACAGACGTTTAAATCCTTAGAATGAACGTCAAGACCCCTGTGGTCTTTCCCATGCTAGCTCACCAGCATCCTCTATATATTCCATGTCCCAGCCACATTGGACTTTGTTCAGTTCCCAGATTTTCCTGGCACTGAGTTTTCCATACTCTCTCCATATTTCATCCCCACTCAGCCTACAGATCTTAGTTTAAATCTCAGCTACCCACAGAGGCCCTAGTAGACATCTCCCCCATCCAATATCTACTCAGTCTCAAGGCTATGCCATCCATCGATGTCCTCTACCTTTCCTATGGGTTCTTGGTTAGTGCCTGTCTTCCCTCAAGAATGAAAGTTCCATAGGGCAAGCATAGTTTTTTGTTTGTCTGTCATTGTGTTCCCTGAGTCAAGCACAGAACCTGTAACACAGTGGAACCCAATAAATAGATGTGAACTCCTTGAGCAAAAGACCAGTCTCACCCATAAATTTACTTGCATGGTGCTTCTGTAAAGCAAATGCCTCTCTTCTTTATCTTTGCTCCAAGGAAATTTCATTTTTCCCTTGAGGCTTACTTCCTCTTGCCTTGACCTTTGTGCCAATTAATTATTCTCCTCTCTATGTTCCTACATATGCTAAATGAAGCTCTATTTCATTATTTGTTGTTGTACTTAATCTGTTTCTCTCTCCAGTCCCCAGCTAGACTTGAGTCACCCAACAGTGAATGAAAAAAATTGCACTGAAAGACAATGTTTATTAAGTCCCTACCATAAGCCATGTACCGTATTTAGAATTTTATAGGAAATTTCTAATTTGATCTTCATAAGAAACCCTATGAGATAGATGTTATTATCAACATTTTCCAGATGGGAAAACTGAGGCTGAAGAAGGTTAAAGTCAGGCAAGCAAGTTCACAGCTAAAAAACAGTGGAACCAAGATCTAAACAAAGAAAACTGACCCCAAAGCATGTGCTCTTAACTTAACAGAAACACTTATGACTGACTAAAATCTTTCAGCCATAGCACGTTTAACCCCTGAAACTCATCTCCCAATTGAAGGCTTATTTCTTATGAATGTGGTTAGAAGTTAAAGAGGAAGTAGGACACATGTCCGCCAGCTTTATTCTGACCCTCTACTGAAAAATTATATAAGAGTAGTCCATCCCATCCTAAAACACAATGATTTTGAAATATGTCATTTCATTACATATCCATTAAGAACAAAGAGAAAGAGACAGTCACCTGAAATAGTCAGGAAATGTAGGGAAAATTGTATGACTCAGAACACTATTATACATTTTGGAAATTGGTTTAGGAAAAAAGCAACTCAACACCCCTGCTCAGAGGAAGCAAGTGACTGTCACAGACCAAGTAAGGTCATGATGTCACACACCAAAGGACAATCAGGTTTTATTGCAACAGTCTCTGTACCTACACCAGAACTATACCTCAATGTGCATGTACACACATACACACACACACACACACACACACACACATGCACATGCACACACACACACATGCCTTACTTTCAAAAGAGTTGCAATCTACACTCATTCATAATAGAGTCTACCTCAACATACATGCTAAAGTAATAATTATACTAGCTAAACTTTGCACAGGTCTTTACTAGTCACATGAAACTTTTGCCAAGTGCAGTAGCCCATGCCTGTAATCCCAGCATTTTGGGAGGCAGAGGCAAAAGGATTGCCTGAGCCCATGGGCTCGAGACCAGCTGAAGCAACATGGTGAGACCTCATCTTTACAATAAAGAAATAAAATTAGCCAGGCACGGAGGCGTACACCTGTAGTTCCAGCTACTTGGAAGGCTGAGGCAGATGGATCACCCAAGTCCAGCAGGTCAAGGCTATAGTGGCCATGAGTGTACCACTGCAGTCTAGTCTAGTCTGGGTGACAGAGTGAAACTCCAACTCAAAAAAACAAAAACTTTTCTAACATGTATTTAATTGCACCATTATTCCATTTTGCAAATGAGGAAACCAAGGCAAAACATAATACTTCTTTTACAAAGAAATCTGTCTTACAAGAAATACTAAAGGAAGTCTTTCAGGTTGAAAAGACAGGACTCCAGACAGCAACATGAAAGCAAATGAAAGTATAAAACTAGCTGGTAACAGTATTCATATAGACAAATACATACTACTGAAGTATTACAGCACTATATTACATGTAACATTACAGATGTTGCATAAACAACTTTTAATTTTGATATAAAACTGAAAAGAAAGGTAGTGGAAGAGTACAGTTTTGTATATGATTGAAGTTAAGTTATCATCTTAAAATAGATGATCTGAACTATAAAATGTTTTATGTAAGCCCTATGGTAACCACACACAAAAAAATACCTACAGGAGACACACAATAAAGATAAGAAAGAAATCAAAGCATGACACTAAAATAACTCAACAAATCACAAAGAAAGTAGCAAGCAGGAAAAGTAAGGACAAAAGAGCTGCAAGATAGAAAACGATTAACAAAATGGCAAAAGTAAGACCTTCCCTATCAGTAGTTTCTTTAAATGTGAACAGATCAAAATCTACAATCAAAAGATGGATTTTTTTAAAAATGTGCAACTATATGCTATTTACAAGAGACTCACTTTAAATTTAAGGACACATATATGCTAAAAGTGGAAGGATGGAAAAAGACAAACCAAATAAATGGTAATCAGAAGAGAGTAGGGCTAGCCATACTTATGTCAGATAAGACAGACTTTAAATCTAAAACTGTCACAAGAGACAAAGAAGGATACTATATAATAATAAAAGAATTATCTACTAGGAAGGTGTAGCAATTATAAATATATATGTACCCCACATCAGAACAACCAAATATATGAAAAAAACACTGACATAATTAAAGAGAGAAACAGACAGCAACACAATAATACCCACTTTCAATAACGGATAGAACATCTAGACAGATAATTAACCTCAAAACAGAACACTTGAACAACATTAAAGTCCAATTAGACAACAGACTATTACAGAACATTCTAGCCAAATACTTTATTCTGAAGTGCACATAGGATACATCATGTGTTAGGCTTAGCAAATTTAAGAAGACTGAAATTATACCAGGTATCTGATCCATTCACAACTGAATAAAACTAGAAATCAATAACAGAAGGAAAGTTAAAAATTCACAGTATGTAGAACTTAACAACACACTCTTGAACAATCAAAAGGTCAAAGAAAAATCAAAAGGGAAATTAGAAAATATATTGAGGTAATGAAAACATAGACATAGCATACCAAAATTATGGAATGCATCAAAAGTAAGAGGTAAGAGTATAATGGTAAATTTCCACACTAAAAAAAAGAACAGAAACCTCAAATGAACAACCTAAGTTGACATTCCAAAGAACTAAAAAAAAAAAAAAAAGCCCAAAATAAGCAGAAAAAATAGAGAATAGAAAAAAATAAATAAAACCAAGTATTGATTTTTTGAAGATCAGCAAAATCAACAAACACTTAACTAGACTAAAGAAAAAAATAGAAAATTCAAATAAAATCAGAAATTAAAGGAGATATTACAACTGTTGACATGGAAATAAAAAGAATTATGCAACTACCATGAGTAATTATATACCTTTCAAAAATCAACAACTGGATAACCAAGAAGAAAAAGATAAATTTCTAGAAACAAACAACCTACAAAGTCTAAATCACAGCAAGCAGAAACTCTAAAGAGTCCTATAACTAGTAAGGAGATTAAGTCATTAATAAGAAATCTTCCATAAAAGAAAAGCATAAGACCAGATGGCTTCACTGGTGAATTCTGTCAAACATTTAAAGAATTAATGCAAATTATTCTCAAATGCTTTCAAAAATTGAAGAGAAAAGAACACTTCCAAACTCATTTTATGAGGTCAGCATTTTCCTGATATCAAAGACAGACAAAGACACTATAAGAAAGGAAAAACAGCCAGGCTCGGTGGCTCAGCCTGTAATCCCGTGCTTTTGGGAAGCTGAGGTGAGTGGATTGCCTGAGCCCACGGGCTCAAGACCTGCCCGGGCAGTGAGATCTCATCTCTACAATAAATCAAAAAATCAGCCAGGCGTGGTAGCGCATGCCTGTAATTCCAGCTACTTGGAAGGCTGAGGTGGAAGGATTGCCGGAGCCCAGCAGTTCAAGGCTGCAGTGGCCAGGAGCGGCCACTGCACTCCAGTCTGGGTGACAGAGTGAGACTCCAACTCAAAAAAAAAAAAGAAAGGAAAAACACAGGTCAATATCATTGGTAAATATAGATGCAAATTTCCCAATAAAATACTAACAAACTGAACTCAACAGCACATCAAAAGGGTCATACATCATGACCAAGTAGGATTTAACCCTGGGATGCAAGGATGGTTCAATATAATACAAATGGATCAATTGATAAACCACATTAGCAGACTAGAGGGTAAAAAGTACCTCAATAGATGCAGAAAAAGCATTTGACACATTTCAATATACTCTCATGATAAAAATTCTCAACAAACTAGGAATAGAAAAAAACTACCTCACCATAATGAAAGCCATATATCAAAAGTTCAAATCTAACATCATACTCAATAATTAAAAGAAAATAAAACTAAAATTTTACTCTTTTTCTAATACCAGGAACAAAGGGAAGATGCCCACTCTTATCACTTTTGTTAAACATAGTACTGGAATTCCTGACTAGAGCAATTAGACAAGAAAGAGAAATAAAAGGCAGGAATGTCTAAAAAGAAGAAGTAAAATTATCTCTATATGTTGACGGCATGATTTTACAAGTAGAAAACCCTACAGATTCAACATACACAAAAAATGTTAGAACTAATAAATGAATTCAGCAAACTTCGGATACAAAATTGATTCATACAAAAATCAGTTGTGCTTGTATACACAAACAATAAACAATCCAAAAAGTAAATTTTTAAAAAAGATTTCATTTACAACTGCATAAACAAATAAAATGAGATATTTAGGAATAAACTGAATTAAGAGATTGAAATATTTGTACACTGAAAACTCTAAAACACTGCTGAAAGACATTAAAGAAAACACATAAATGAAAAGGCTACTATTTTCATAGACTGGAAGACTTAAAATTGTTAAAATGTGCTCTCTACATTTAATACAATCCTTATCAAAACCTCACGGCTTTTTTTTTTAGAAACAGAATATCAGTGCTGAAATTCATATACAGCCACACCCCCTCAAAACCCTAAATAATCAAAGCAATCTTGACATAAAATAACAAAGTTGGAAGTCTCACACTTCATTACTATATACTATAAAGCAACATTAATCCAAATAATATGGTGCTGGCATATAGACAAACATATAGACCCAAGGAACAGAAAAGAGATCCCAGAAATATACCGATGCTTATACAATCAAAGGATCTTTCAGAAAGGTGTCAAGACTACACAATAGGGGAATGAGATTCTCTTCAACCAATAGTGTTTGAAAAACTGGATATCTGCATGAAAAGTCATGAAATTGTACTCTTATACCGCAAACAAAAATCAACTCAAAATGGATAAAAGGCTTAAATATGGGGCCTGAAACTATAAAACTTCTAGAAGAAAGCATAAGGAAAACGATTTATGACATTGTTCTTGAGATGACTTATTGGCTATAACACCAAAAGCACAGGCCACAAAAGCAAAAGTAAACTAATAGAACTATATCAGACTAAAAAGCTTCTTCCCAGCAAAGAAAACAACTAACAGAGTGAAACAGCAAACTACAGCATGGAAAAAATATTTGAGTAAGCTTGGTAAGGGGCTCTTAACTAAAATATACATGAAATTTATGTAACTCAACAAAATATAATAAAAGCAAATATGCCTATTTAAAAATGGGCAAAGGGGCCAGGCATGGTGGCTCAAGCCTGTCATCCCAGGACTTTGGGAGGCCAAGATGAGAGGATTGCCTGAGTCCAAGGGTTTGAGACCAGCCTGGGCAACTTGAGGAGACCTTGTCTCTACAATAAATAAATAAAAAAAAATTAGCCAGGAAAGGTAGCACATGCCTATAGTTGAGCTACTTGGAAGGCTAAGGCAGAAGGATCACCTGAGCCCAGCAGGTAGAGGCTGCAGTGGTGGTGAGCATGCCACTGCCCTCCAGCCTAGGCAACAAAGTGAGACTCCAACTCGAAAAAAAAAAAGAAGACATGCAATGGCCAAAAGGCAAAAGGTACATGAAAAGGTATTCAGCATCACTCATTCTCAGGGAAAGGCAAATCAAAACCACAGTGAGACATCACCTCATACCTGTTAGGATGGCAATTATTAAAAAACAAAAAATTTAAATCACCTAAAAAAAATGAAAGTGTTGGTAAGGATGTGAAGAAACTGGAACCTCTGTGTACTTTTGGTACAGCCACTATGGGAAACAGTATGGCAGCTCCTCAAAAATTAGAAATATAACTACCATATGACTCAGTCATCTTGTTTGTAGATATTTATCCAAAAGAATTGAAAACAAGATCTTGAAGAGGTGTTTGCACTTTCATATTTCTTGCAGCATCATTCATAACAGCCAAAAGAGGGAAATCCCCTAACTATCCATCAACAGACAAGTGAATTTATAAAATGTGGGTATATACATACAATGGAATATCACTCAGCCTTTAAAAAGGAGGAAATCTTGTCATATGCTACACAGCATGGATTAACCTTGAAGACATTATAGTAAGTGAAATGAGCTAGTCACACAGAAGGACTAAGACAGTGTGGTTTCACTTACGTAAGATTATCTAAGTCAGCTAACTCATAAAAGCAGAAAGTGGAATAGTGGTTTGGGGGAGCCGAGGGGAGAGGGAAAATGGGGAGCTGTGTTCAATGGGTATAGAATTCCAGTTACACAAAATGAAAATCTTCAAGAAATCTGCTGTATAACAACACTTTAATTAACAATACCATACTATGCACTTAAAAGTGTGTTAAGAGGGTGAATCTCATGCTATGTGTGTGGTTTTTTTCTTTTTAACCCCTAACCTCACTTCCCTAAACACACACACACACACACACACACACACACA
>NW_007247443.1:102552-114161 GCF_000164805.1 Carlito syrichta
TTCAGCTTCTATGAAGCCATAGTCTTTGTTTTCTCTCTGATCCTTTTAAGTTATTTTATTCTTAATTTAAAACATTTATCATCATTTGGGCGTTTATCTGTGCTATTTTTTCTAATATTCTATATTGTTCCTAAACTTTGTCCTTCATTTAAATGTAATTTCTATGTTTGAAATGTAAACGTTATCTATTCTCAGCTCTGTATTTTCAGTTTAGACCTTATTTACAATTGACTTTTAAATGAATCTAAGGTAGCTCAAATTTTGCTCAATAGCTTTATACTCAAAATTGTTCTTTTTGGTGTTTCTCTGTACTTGTAAATGTATTATCATATATTGAGATTCAGTTAATAAATCTTTGACCACTTCCACCATTTGCATGGAATCTCTTTCTCCATCTTGTCACTTTCAGTCTGTGTGTGTCTTTAAAGCTGAGATGAGTACACACACACACACACACACACACACACACACACACACACCCCCCCCCAAGGATTACTGTCAGGCAGCAAAAAGTACCCAGAATTTGAAAATATTTTCTTTCCATTATATTTCTTTTTTAAAGATCATTTCTGCTCATCCAAGTGATACTGGTTTTCTATTAATGGTAATAATTACGTTTTCTCTTATAGTATTGTATTTAAACAAAACACCAAGTGAGCAAGGCACAGTAACTGATGCCTCTAACACCAGTGTTTTGGAGGATGAGGTGGGAGGATTGCTTGAGGCCAGGAATTCAAGACAAGTCAGGACAACATAGCAAGACCTTCTCTACAAAAAAAAAAAATTTGAAAATTAGCAAGGCATGGTGCCACATGCCTGCAGTCCCAGCTATTTGGTAACCCGAGGCCAGAGGATCGCCTAAGGACAGGAGTTCGAGACTGCAATGAGGTATGATTGTGCCACTGCACTCTCTGGGCAACAGAACAAGACCCCATCTCTAAACAACAAACAAACAAACAATCAGGCTGATTTGAAACAAAATAGTAAACAAATAAAGTAAATAAAATAAAAGTAAAATAAAGTAAATTTGAGTAAAGGTGATGCTGTACATCAGAAAATGATGAATAAATGACAAATGACTAAAAATTAGGAAATATTAATACTACTGTTATGAAATTGACTTCCTTCTCATGTAATTTCCTGCTGAGACAATAGTACAGGAGATAACCAGTAAGGTCATACAATCACCCAGAACAAGTTGCATTTGCTTGGCAGAGGCATGACAATAAATTTCAATAGAAACTTGGAAAGATTTGGTTCCCACTTGATACCTTAAAGGCCACCCACCTGAATAGGGCTATTTGTTTTTCTTGTGTTTTTTTTTGTCCATTTAACAATTGTGTTCCCCGAGTGAAAAATACAGTAAACCATTTCAAGCTCCATAATTATAATGTAAAATATGTCTGATAATTTATTATTCAAAGAAGAAAATAAGCATGGCAAAGAGGGGTCTAAAGTGAGATCCAGTTATAAATTTTCATCACTAACAGAGTTTTTATAGCCGAAAAGAAACAGAAGTCAAATTTTGTGATTAAAAATAGTATATAGAGTTTAAATATTTTATTTACTCTCTTATATGATCTCCTTGCCAAAACAACAGCAGAGCAAGTTAGAAACACAAAATAATTTCTATATGTTTTCTGGGCTGTTACCTATCTGGTTACTCTTTCAATTTAATCACATGACCTCCTCCTCTGCTTCTCAAAAAGTTTTTTTTCTTGTTCCTGGCTATATTTATGCTTACTGGTTCCAGAGATCTTTCTTTTGAAATGGAGATAAAATCTGTAGCTATCAAAGAAGACCAGAAACATCTATAGATGTTTACTGAAAATGTCAACATTAAGACCTTTGAAATGCTTGATTTTCTCCAAAAATTGGGTATTTAATTTAAAAATCCCAGTTCAGCTTCATATTTAATCTGATTTTGGACATCCTGGGGTCATTTCTTACAGAAATTATCATGGACTAACTCAGAACCCAGAGAAGATAGTGGCTTCCTGAAAATTCAATTGGCAAAAGATAATAAACTCTCAGTAGGAAGTTTTATTATGCATAAAGTACAATTTATGGAGTATGGAGGCTGGAAAAGATTAGGTAAGAATAAAGCTAGGCAAAAATGATTCTCTCTCTAAGATTTGGAGGAATTTAAATTAAACCAAAGGCAAATTCGGCAGCTCACAACAACCTTCATTTCCTAGCATAGACAGAAACGCCGTCATACAGATAGAGTTATTTATTCACAGTCATTTATTCCCTCCCAGCCCTTGCAACTCTTTCCTATGACTTTGAACTTGGCTATGGAACTTGCTTCGGCCAACCGAATGTGAGCTGATAGCCATGTTCAAGAAGAATGTGCTTTAAATGCCTATAATTAGGTCAGTCCCTTCTTCCTTTGAGCTTCAATCTTCCACCATAGGAACAATGTTCTCCTCCTTCCTCCTGATCTCTGAACAGACAGGTGAATCTTAGTTGAGTCCAACTAACCCAGCTGTGCTCAGTATGCACACAGTCAATCCAGACTCCTCATCTAACAAGGACAAGAAATAAAGATGCGCTGCCATAAGCTGTTAAGATTTTGGATGTGCTGCCATAAGCTGTTAAGATTTTGCCACAACAGACATGGGCTAATACACCCTCTGTTTGATCTCCTTTTGGCCATGAATTTTCATAGCGTTTTCTCTCAAATCCCGCTGTGTAACAATATTGCTTCTTGAATGAAGAAGATCAGATTTCCTAGCCAAATTCATAATAATCAGGGAACTCTACTAGAACATAAGTTATCGATTTTATATTAGCAGTTGAATCACTGCTTTTAAAAAATTTTTCAAAGGAGGTCAGGCATTGGGAGGCCAAGGCAAAAGGATTGCTTGAGTCCAGGAGTTTTAAGACCAGCCTGGACAACTCAGTGAAACTTCGTCTCTACAAAAATAAAATAAATAAAAATAAAAATAATTAGTCAGGTGTGATAGTGTGTGCTTATAATCCCAGCTACTTGAGATGCTAAACTGGAAAGAGTGCCTGAGGCCCAGGAGGTCAAGACTGCCAGGAGCCATAACTGGCATTATCATACCACTACACTCCACCTTGGGTGACAGAGTGAGATCCTGACTCCATATATATATATATATATATATACACATACTCCATGTATATATATATACACACAAACACACATATATGTCTATTTTTTTTTTTTTTTAAAGATGTGGGGTATAATTCAGGATTAGGTACACATGTTTGAAAGGAAATCTAACACAGTGTCCCATTATACAGAAGCAGAGCTGGTCTAATGAAATGACAAAATGAATTCCACCCAAATCCTCTTCTTAATAGTAACAGCTATAAATCCACTTCTCCGGAAGGAAGCCCACTCACTTCAACAAAACACAGAACATTGAATGATTATGATGTGCTACAGAATTCTTTGGATGATGTAGCATAGCATCCTTGGTACTATTAGTAAACCCATGACAAGGATCAATGAAGTAGGAATCAAAGAAGTAATTTAATCATGATTTCATAGTTAGAAAAGAGGGGGTGGATCCACACTCAAACCTAGAACTAAATGGATATGTTTTGCCTAATACTACTCTGCATAGCATGTGTGCCTTATAAAAATAAATAATGATAAATGAATGAATAAATGACTAGCTGTGTAAATGAACAAATGAAGAAAACTAAATATACAAAATGTTTTAGAGAAAAATCCATTAAAGGGTATTTCTGCAAATTGTAAACTATATCTTTAAAGTGCATCACTTGGAAGGGTGGAATAAAGGAATGTAAATCTTAATTTCTAAGTAAAAATAAAGTACTGTTAATTCAAAAGAAGGCAATCTAAACTAAACTCAGTTTTCTTCCTTAGACCTTAAAATGTTGAAGAAAACTCAGCTTCTCAAAATCCCCTGTTTTTATGTGGGAACAACTGGCACCATGGTTTAAAGACCAGGCAGGCTACTACTCAAGCGAAATTCTATTTGAGATACCCAGCATAGGAATCTGAATGTCAGGTCCTATAAATCAAGTACATACAATATAGGACAGAAATCTCAAGACTACAGTCCAGTGAATCTTTATTGTGTACATTCCTGTGTAGTCATTACCCAGAGTGGCATATAAAAACAATTTCAGTCAATTCTACCTCTTCCTGGTCAGTACTGCCCACAAATAAAACCACTACTCACCTCTATCTATTCATTCAATATCATGTCTGTGAGATTCATCCATGCTGTAGAATATAAAAAAAGCTTTGGCTTCTGTGTGATAGTTCATTGTGTGAATGACTACTATATTTATTTAAATTTTATTTTAAATCTTTAAATCTGTGCTTGCTTTCATTTTATATGTATCTCTTATGAAAACATATGTTATTTTAAAAACCATATAGTTGGATTATTATGTTTTTAATCCAATCTAAGACACTGTTTTTTGGTTGCAGGTGTTAAATCAATTTAAATTAATTATTATGGCCACTATTTGGGGAATGATTTCAGTCCTCTTTTATTCTTTCTAATTCTATTAATGCTTCATTTGGGGGGAAAAAAGTCTTCTTTTTTTCTGCCCTCTATTCTGTTTTCCAGGAATTTTGTGTTCATGATTTTATTTTCTAAAATTTCATTTTCAAGATTTCAAACACAGAAAAGCTGAAAAAATAATTTAATAAACACCAATGTGCCTTCTACCTAGAATCAACAATTAATAACATTTTCTACCTTTATTTTATTTGCTTTATCTCTCTTTTTATATATAAATATAATAAGTATATGTGCATGCGTGTCCACATATATGTGCACACACTCTGTTTTGGTTAAATGATTTGAGAGTAAATATACTCATTAACATACATCATCTCTACAACTTCAGCAATTAGCTCTTACAAATAACAAGGCTCTTTCACATCACTTCGATTCTATTTTCACAACTAAGAAAATAGGCAACACTTCCTTGTGTCATCTAATTTCCATCCCGTATCCAAAATTCCCTAAAAGTTCCCAAATATTTTTTAGGGTTATGCCCATCCCTGGCCAGCATCATTGCAACCAGGATCCAATGAAAATTCATGGATCGTATTTCTCTTTATATCTCTGAGTCTGCTTTAATCTAGAGGATTCCCCCACACATTCTAAATGATACTTGCCTTTTGAAAAGATCATGTTCGTTTTCTTAAAGAATGTCCCATGTTCTCAATATGTCTGTTTTCCCAAGGTGCCATTGATTGTTCTATTCCCTGTACTTCTTCTCAAATTGAGGTTATATTTAAAAGTTTGATGATATTCTGATAAACATTTTTTAAAGAATGCTTTTGAGTGGTGTTGTGGACTCCACACTGTATCACACCAGAAGGCAAATAATGTCAGAAGATCCCTCGATGAGTGAGGTTCAGTTTGATTACTTGGAGATGGCTCCCATTTTTCTTTATAATAAAATAGCAATTTTTCTGACTGTAATTAGAGCTGGGTGATGTTTTGGCACCATATGACTATCCTGTTTCCCAACCAAATTTCAACAAATGTCTTAAAATCCACCCAAGTCTATCCTTTACATCAAAATACTGCTCCTTTTAATCCTCCTGGTCTGTCCACCTGAGCCCACATATCTATCATTGCCAGAATCAAGGTAGACATTAAGTGAGGATGATTTTGCTCTTCCCACTCCATATGTTTTTTATTCAGGTAATCTGCAAACACAGATCCAAATTATTACTAGAGTCACCATTATTATTCACTTTTTTAATTTTAAAAAAGTGTAAGCACTGAATTTAATCAACTGAGTAAATTCAACTCTTCAGAATGTACTCTTCATATTTAGCTGACATAAGTGCCCACCACACAATCCTTCTAAGTATGGGCATTCCCATCCTCTTTTTTTTTTTTTTTAGCTTAGATTTGTCCATAGGTGAGCTGTTGTACATACTCAGGTAGCTTAATGAGAAGGGAACTATGCCATTGCAATGCCACATCATCATCAGTCTTTTTGTGGGTATTTCAGCAGGGACAGCCATCTAGCTGTTACCACAACTGCAAGATCCAGACGTACTTCTTGAGGACATGAAGAAAATCGAGCACAGGTGAATATGAGGGTCCATCTAGACCCATTGAGAAGGGAGGTGGGTGATGCTCTGCTTCTCAAGACTTTTGGCGGTATTTGCATTCCCTCATTAGCTGGGCCTTCAAACCCTCCCCCCCCAGCATCACAGCATCCTTCCTTCAACAGAGACTCATGGCAGATGGCGAAGGCGGTCCGGCTCGCCTTTCCTGGAGCAATGCAGGAAGTGACAGAAGGCTACCTTGTTGGTGGTGTGCTTTTTGGCTCCAGCATGTGATTATGTTGGATAGCACCGCTTGAAAATCATTCTGAACAAACTTTGATTTTCTCTTCTCAAGATATATTCCAACCACGTGTTTTCCTCCTACACTCTCTGAGTTCCTCTAAGAGAAAGGCTCTCTTTCCAGAGCTGGAAGAAATAAAGATACACATCGAAGTCCTGTTTAGCTGGTGGACAGTTCACTTAGCTCTTTGGAAAGTTTAGAATGCTCTCATACACCTCTCTGCAGACACAGTCTTGTGATTTTAGAGGTCATTATATTGAAGAGACACAACTCTACTGAAATATAGTCAATGCACAACTGACTCTGTTATCTTGAAAGTCTAGCTTTATCTTTTCTTTAAAACTCAACAGAAATCCATTTCGTTTACGTGGTCTTTTTCCAACCCACCAAACAAGCACCCTCCCTGCTCAGGGGGTTTGAGCTTGCTCTTCTTTTGCCAAAACACTTCCTCTAGATACACCCTTGGCTTATCCCACCCTGCCTTCAGTGACTCACATATCATCCTCTCAATGGTGCCAGTCCCGATTACTTAAAACTGCATCCCTCGAATATTATGCAGCCATAAAGAAAAACAAAATTATGAACTTTGCAGCAACCTGGATGGAATTAGAGTCTCAGTGATTTATCACAGAAACAAAGATCTGAGTACCACACGTAACTCACTCATAAATGGACCCTGAACATTTACCATAATGCTATAAGAAAGGGATTGGCAGTAGTAGGACACTGCCAGGGGAGGGGGGTGAGCACATAACATCAATAACGGTACCCACACTTTACCTATACGATGACCACGTATGTACCTAACCCTCTTTGTACCCCATATTCTAAAATAAAATAAAATAATTTTTAAAAAAATGCATCCCTCTCATTCCATACTACCATCTTCTTTTCCTGCTTAAATTTTCTCCTCGGCATTTATTAGTCACATCAACACACTATATATTTTACTTCTCTATTTCCTTCATGTCTCTCTCTTCCCACGAGAGTAGGGACAGGGTGGCATCTGCTGTGTTTACCACCATATCCCCAGTGCCAAGAACTGTGCCTCCCACTGGGTGGGACCTTCAATAATTGTTTGTTAAATTAAAGCTCAACTTCCTGAGGTGAACACTGTCATCATCTACACTGTAAAAGTAATGAGACTGAGGCACAAGGATGTCATTAACATACCCAGGTTTGGACCATTCCCAACCAGCGGCAGAGGCACTGAATTTGACTCCAGGCAGGCGAACTAGAGAATGATTATTCAGACCAAGTCTACACAAGTGCAGCAGAGCCACACAAAGGAAAAGATTCAATAATTTGATCTATAAGGCTCCCAAAGGCTTCCAGACCTACCAAAGGGGCTGTCTGCCTTGTCTGTGGCCATTTGTAAAACCTTACACAACAAACATGACAATAACATGATAGCAACAATGGCAATAGCTAACCTTCATTTGGTTCTTAATTATGTGTTAGGTACTAGGTTCTAGGCACTTCATGTCAATCATGCTATTTAATTTTTTCACAATCTTTTACCAGCTGGCATTATGGAATTTCCATTGTACATAAAATAATTTAAAGAGGTTAAATTGTTCACACAGCAGAGAAAGTAACCCAAACACAGAAAATCAGACTATGATTACAAAACCACCAAATTCCACCAAATGAATATAGAGAAAAAGATTAAAGAGTTAGGCTTTGTTAGTTTTAAGGAGGGTCTTGAAGGATGAGACAGGGTTTATGAGACAAAGAAGGCAAAGACCAATTTCCAGGCAAAAGAAACTACACGTGCATAATCAAAAAACTGCAGAGTCTAGTGTGATTTTTTTTTTAAATGAGGGAAAATGATGGTGAGGAAGGTGACAGTGGGAACAGACAAGCAGGAGGCTGGGCAACTGGACCAGCGCTAGATTCCAAAGGGACTGGTCAAGTGTTTGGTGTGAATCCTAAGATCCAAAGACAACAGATTAAAAGGCTTACGCAGGAAAATGGAATGGTCACATCTATGCATTAGAAAGACTGCTCTGGGGCCAGTGCTTTTCAGTTTGAAGATTTTGCCCCATTCCCTACCTCCCAAGACATTTGGCAATAGCCAATGACATTTTTGGCTGTCGAAACTGAAAGGGTGCTACTGTTATCTGGTGGGTAGAGGCCAGGCATACTGCAAAATATCCTACAATGCACAGGACAGCCTGCACAACCAAAATGTCGATATGCTGAGGTTACACATAGTAAAAGTAGACAATGAACAAGGCGCTACCTCATGGAAATGTAAGAAGTGTCCTTTAGCTTGGTGAAGTGGCTCATGCTTGTAATCCCAACATTTTGGGAGGCTGAGGTGGAAAGATCGCTTGAGGTCAGGAGTCTGACACCAGCCTGGTCAAAATCACAAAACCCTTCTCTCCAAAAAATAAAATTAGCCAGGTGTGCCACACACCACAGTCCCAGCTACTCAGGGAGACCAAGGTGAGATGATCGCTTGAGCCCAGGAGTTCGAGGCTGCAGTCAGCTATGATTGCAACAGTGAATTCCAGGCTCAGTGACAGAGTGAGACCCTGTCTCTAAAGAAAATTTAGCCGGGTTCAGTGGCTCAGCCTGTAATCCTAGTACTTTGGGAGGCCGAAGTGAGAGGATTGCCTGAGCCCGCGGGTTCGAGACCCACCTGGGCAATTTGGCGAGACCTCATCTCTACAATAAAATCAAAAAATTAGCCAGGTGTGGTAGCGTCCGCCTGTAGCTCCAGCTACTTGGAAGGCTGAGGCGGAAGGATCACCAGAGCCTAGCAGGTAGAGGCTGCGGTGACCAGGAGCGGCCACTGCACTCCAGTCTGGGTGATGGAGTAAGACGCCAACTCAGAAAAAAAAAGAAAGAAAATTTAAAAGTGCCATTCAAATGGACTCTCTGGGAATGATGCCTCCTGGAGGTGAGGAGTTGAGTTGTGTGCAGCTGGCTTGCCATACATGTTGACCTTAACCAAGGGGAGAATGGAGCAGGACCTAAGGGCTAGAGGTGAGGTCTGGAAAGCCGGGTCCACAACACAGCATTCACAACACAGCACACAGTGACTTTTCACTTAGGCTAGAATGGGGAGGAGTGAAAAGGCAGGGAGTGATTTCAGAGCTACTTAATTACTATGCAGTCCCTGGTTTCTCGTTTTCTGAGTATCAAATACACAAAGTACTATGATTCCATCAAGGGGAAGAAATACTCAGCACTCCTCTGAATTTCTGATAAATCTTTAAGTACGCTGTCCAATTAGGAATTCCCCCAAATGGACTGCCAAATAAATTTGTCTGTTTAAAGCCATACTCCAGATGTCTTATTCATCATAAACGATAGTATTCATTGAAATAAATGTTTAACAGCCAGTGATTAACAAAGTGGTCATACTTTAAAAGTTTAATTTGCTACCGATACAGTTTTGCATTAACAACTTAGAAAACAATTGCAAATTACACAATTCAATTTTCCAAATGGATTATTTTGTAACTAGACGGGAAAACTGTTGAAATTTCTTCTGGTGTTTCTAGGGAAGATTAATACACTAGGATTTTAAAAACCACATTCCCTTGAGGAACTGGTATATTCCTGTCAGAATTATGGAATTAGTCTGCATTGTGTGGGAATATTAAGTATGTTTCTCGTGTGCTGCAAAGTCAAAAGCCATTTAAGAAAACAAGGATTTGATTTCCAGTTTTTTGCCTTCTTTTGCTGATGGTAATTTACAGATGATGATTTATTTATGTTTACCAAATGAAAACGAGACTGCTACCTACAAGGCAATTTTCCGCCTTGCCTTTGTAGGCTGAATCCTAATTATTTTTTCCCTTGTGGGACTGAATGAATTAAGTGAGCAATTCACTTTGTATATGCAAATTGCAAAGCTCTGCAGAAGCTTCAAATTACTTCATTCTTTAAAAAAAAAAATTAAAGCCATTATCCTACTGAAAATGAAGAGGCACAAGCCTCTTGAACTTTTGTAGGTTGTCTTCGAAAATAAAAATATAAGAGCAGTCTATTTGAGTCCACAATGTTTCTGAAGTATTCATAAATGACCTATTGCGTGAGGACAATGATTATTACATAATTATGTTTAAAATTTTAGTACTCTAAAATACTCTAATCCAAAAGATTTTGTATAATGTATTCCAAAACTTTTAACTTTTTAACTTTGTCTCTCCTAAAAAAGCACCAATGGCTTTAGGACACAGTGCCAGTAATTAGAGACAGTCAAGAAAGGAGAGACATGTTTAGCTCTAATGTATTGTGAGCACAATACATTCTGTCCACAAGTCTTCCCTCGGGACCCTTGAACATAACAGCACAAGTAAACATTTTATGAAAGATTTCTTAAGAAAGAACCAGTCTAGACAGTTATATCCCAACCTTCATAAAGATGGTTTCATTCTTTTCAAAAATAACTACATGCACTTGGTCACTTAAAATAAATTGGACTAGTGCTTGTCTGAGTTATAAATTTGGACTGTCTCCCTGAAGAGTGGATCTTTATTTGTACATGCAAAATAACTGAAATAATTCATTTGTTCATTTTGTTTTCCTTTAAAAAAGTGCTTAAACTGAAAAGTTTACATTTGAAATTTATAGAGAGAACAGAATCTGGCATGAGGGCACTTTCATAAGTTGTCAGTGGATGTGTGATTGTGCATAGTTTCCTGGAGACAAAAAAAACTGAAAGGTTCAGGGTATTACTTGATGACCCCACTTCTAAGACACTTTCATCCAAAAATATTAGCATGAGCACATAAAGATAGATTCATGGGTTCTTTACTACAACATAATTTGTATTAGCAAAAATTTAGAAACCTTTTTGTCCATCAATTTGGATATGCTTAAACAGATTATGGTATACTGATCTTAAAGAATCCCATAGATCTGTTAAGGTAATGAGGTATAGTCATTAATTATTGACTTAGAATTATAGTCAAAACATTAGAGAAAGGGAAATAGTTTAATTAGTGTTACCATATAATTTATCTAACAAACCAGAATATTATAAATATGGGAGGAATTGCCACTAAGATTTATGCAGAACCACAACTCTCCAAGTGTGTCCCAGAAAAATCTGGATTTATGGTATATTTAAGTATAATATATTAATATAATATGCAATGAATTACTCCAGTTTTATTTTTAAAATCATCTATATAAGTGTAAGAATCTGTTTCTATTTGTATAGACAGAGGAAAGAGTCTGAAGAGTGTAACATTAACCTATTCGTAATTTTTTCTGAGAACAGGGACCGGGGTCCAAGATCAGATTTTTTTTTTTTTTTTT
>NW_007247443.1:114309-129140 GCF_000164805.1 Carlito syrichta
CAGGCGGGTCTCGAACCCGCAGGCTCAGGCAATCCACTCACCTCAGCCTCCCAAAGGTGTGGGATTACAGGCTGAGCCACCAAGCCCGGCTCCAAGATCAGATTTTTAAATTTTATTCCATACGTTTCAGAATTGTTTACATTTGTTAAAAGGAACCTGTGTTATTTTATAATTAAAAGAATAAGAAGTGTGAGAGAAAAATAGAAAAAAATCTACACACAAATTTTAAATGAGATAAGTAGATTTCTATTTTTTGTCAACAAACTTCTTGAACAGTGACTTTCTTGGCTATTAATAGTCTGTGATTTCTCTCAGACCATTTGGCTAATTTTTTACCAACTTGAGAAAACCCAGACTTTTCTTTTGGCATCATTTACAAAGCACTTCTACGTGTACTTGGATTATGTTCAAGTGTTTATGTGCGCACACACATACAAATGTGAAATTGGTAGAATGTATCCTAGAGATTTATGTTATTAAGGAATTCATGTGAGAAACACATATGAATGTGGAAGAAAGAATCTATAATAAATGAGCTTCATAAGTAAAGTTTGTTTTTGTCTCATTTTTCCTATGTGTATATGTGTGTTTCTTGATAATATGCATCAAACTAATAACAGTCCAGTGACAGACTCAACAGATTAATGTTCATAAACCATTGAAAACCTGAGGTTCTTTCTAGAATGTAATGATAGCCAATCATTTCCAATGATTAGTCAAATAACTGTGAAGTAGGAAAAAAATCATTTAAAACTAGATGATTGATTTATCAGATAATAGGCCAGAAAGTTTGGTTTATACAAATTAGGTACTTAATTTTTAAAAACTTAAAATTTAATACAAATTAAATTAAATAATCAGGTATACACTTAGTAAAACATGTATAAGATATGGAGATGAACATTACAAGATGCTGATGAAATAAATCAAAGAATACTTAAATGAATGGAGAATCATGACATGTTCATGGATGAAGTCAACATAGAAAAGATGTCTGTCCTTCTTCAACTTGATCTATAGGGTTAATATGATTGTTCTCAAAATCCCAACAAGGGTAGTCTATAGACACAGACAAGTTTTTTTGTTTGTTTGTTTGTTTTTTGTAGAGACAAGGACTTGCTGTGTTGTGCAGGCTACTCTCAAACTCCTGGGCTCAAGCAATCCTCTTGTCTTGGCCCCCCAAAGTGCCAGAATTGTAGGCATAAAACACCCTTCCCAGCTCTCAGACAGCTTATTTTAAAACTTTATAGAAAGGCACAGGCACTAGAATAGCTAAAGTAAGCTTTAAAAAGAGAATAAAATGGAATTCACCACTCTACCTAATATTAAGGATTACTATATAGCTACAGTAATCAAGAAAGTATGATATAGTCAGAGAGACAGATACACAGGTAAACAAAAAAGAATAGAGAATCCAGGAATAGACTCACACAGATATGCCCAAATAATTTTTTATAAAGGTGAAAAAGCAATTCAATGGAGGATGGAATACATTTTTTCAACAAGTAGTAATGGAATAATTGGACAACCACAGGTAAAAAGAATTAAACTAAACATACATCTCATACCTTATACAAAAATTAAACTCAAAATGAATCATGAGGCTAGGTGTGGTGGCTTATACCTATCCCAGCACTTTGGGAGGCCGAGATAGGAGGATTGCTTGATCCTGCATGTTCGAGACCAGCCTGGGCAACTTGGAGAGAATTCATCTCTACAATAAATAAAAAAACTAGCCAAGCATGGTGGCGCATGCCTGTAGTTCCAGCTACTTGGAAGGCTGAGGTGGAAGGATCGACTAAGCCCAGCAGGCCAAGGCTGCGGTGGCCAGGAGTGTGCCACTGCCCTCCAACCTGGGTGACAGAGTGAGACCCCACTCAAAAAAAAGAATCATGGACTTGAATGTAAAACTTAAGATTAATGCTTATTTTTTTTTTCAGGAAAAAGAGAAAATGCTCAAAATCTAAGGCTAAGCAAAGAGGTGCTTGTAAAAAAATAATTATTTATTTATTTTTAGCAAAGAGTTCTTATACTTAACATCAACATCAAAAGTAGGTACAGAAAAGTAAAAATTAATAAGCTGCACTTCATCAAAATTAAAATTTTATTCTGCAAAAGATCCCATTAAGAGGTTGAAAAGATAAGTTATACATTAGGAGAGCATTTGCAACCACATGTCTGACAAAGGACTATTATCTAGAATTAGTATGTATATACACACAAAACTTAATAGTAAAAAATAGAAAATGGGTAAAATACATGAAAAAAACATTTCACAAAAAAAGATACTCGGAAACATGTTCAACATCATTAGCCATTAAAAAATACAAATTAAAACCACAAATGAGATATCACTATCAGAATGTCTAAAATAAAAACAGTGACAATAGCAAATGCTGGTGAGAATACAGAAAAACTGGATCATTCTTATCCTGTTTTTGGGGATGTCAAAAGGCAGAACCATCCTGGAACACAGTTGAATAAGCTCTTAGCTCTTATAAAACTAAACATGCAACTACCATATGAGCCAGCAATTGTATTCTTGGGAATTTATCCCCAAGACAGGGGAATGGGTGACAACTTATATGCATTCAACACATACATAAATGTTCATAGCAGTTTTTTAAAATAAAAACTCGAAACAAGAAAGACCCAGATGTTCATCAATGGATGAAGGTAAATAAACATGGTAATACACACCTTGGATTACTAATTAGCAATAAAAAGAAACGGACTGTTGATACATACACAATTTGGACAATGGAAATTATGTTGAGTGAAGAAAGCCAATCCCAAACAACTAAATACTGTATGATACCATGTATATAATATTCTTGAAAAGAAAAAAAAAAGTAGAAATAGAAAACAGATTAGTACCGGGCTCGGTGGCTCAGCCTGTAATCCCGCGCCTTTGGGAGGCTGAGGTGAGTGGATTGCCTGAGCCCGCGGGTTCGAGACCCACCTGGGCAGCGAGACCTCATCTCTACAATAAATCAAAAAAATCAGCCGGGCGTGGTAGCGCATGCCTGTAATTCCGGCTACTTGGAAGGCTGAGGCGGAAGGATCGCCAGAGCCCAGCAGGTCGAGGCTGGGCGACAGAGTGAGACTCCAACTCAAAAAAAAAAAAAGAAAAAAGAAAACAGATTAGTATTTGCTGGGGTGGAAGGTTTGGAGGATGATGTTATAATAGGATAACATGAAGAATCCTTCTGCTGATAGAATTTGTTCTGTATCTTAACTGTGATAGTGGATACTGATACTTACAGGTGATAAAACTGCATAGAACTAAATATACACAAAAACATGAATATAAGTAAAATTGAAAACAGTTGAATAGGACCAGTAGATTGTACCATGCCAATATCTGGTTGAGATACTGTATTATAGATTTGCAAGATGCTAACATTGGGGAAAACTGGGAAAATGATACACATTATCTCAGTGTTATATCTTACCAAACTCTCACCAATCTCTTATGGAAGCTCTATCTCTACCTGCCTCTGGGAATGTGGGGAAGAGTATGGTAAAAATGAACATTCTGGATCACTGTCCTCCTTCCCTATCCTCTATGCCTGCTTCAGTTGAAACAGCTCCCTTTTTTTTTTTATCTGTTTGAGTTTTGGGCCAGCTGTACGAGGTTTCATACAAAGTAGATTCTACTCTAGGGAGACAGCACACCGTGGTAATTAGAAATGTGGGCTCTGGAACCAGAACACCTGGCCCCTAACTCTAACTCTGTCGTTCACAACAATATAATCTTTAGCATGTTTATCAACTTCATTCATTTTGAGTTTCCTCTTCTGTAAAATGGGTAAATAATAGTGCTTGTCCCATAGAATGGTTGAGGAATTGAATTAACACATATAAATACTTTGTTCAGTGACTACTGAGACACAGTGAGCCTTCAATAGACACCAACTATTATAATGACCAAAGTAAAACCACTAGTTTAAAGATATTGTAAAAAAAAGCTACTGTGTATTTTATTTTATTTTATTTTGAGTTGGAGTCTCATTTTGTTACCCAGGCTGGAGTGCAGTGGTACACTTACAGCCACCGCAGCCTTGACATGCTGGGCACAGGCGATCCTTCCTCCTCAACCTTCCAAGTAGCTGGAACTAAAGGCACGCGCTACCATGCCTGGTTTATTTTTTTATTTATTGTAGAGACAAGGTTTCACCAGGTTGCCCAGGCTGGTCTTGAACCACTGAGTTCAGGCAATCCTCTTGCCTCAGCCTCCCAGAGTGCTGGGATTACAGGATTGAGCCATTGCACCCAGCTATTACAGTGTATTTTAAAAGAAAATTTATTACTGAAGGCCTTGAATAGATCAAGCACAGTATAAAGTGCTTGTCTTACAATTTAAAAAATATTCACATAAACCTTGCAAGGCTAGTCCCATTATCATTATTACTATTTTATAAATTAGAAACTTAAGGAACAGAAAATTTAAATGTCCTAATGCAAGACCACTTAGATAGTGAATTGTCTTTCTGACCTGGAACCAGTAGTGTATTATTATCCCTTCCATCACAAATTAAACCAATATTTAATGAATATTTATTATATTCCATTCACTAATAAAGATGTTGAGGTCACAGGGTTGAACACACAATACAGGATTTCAGGCTTCTTGGAGCTTACTGTCTACTACCAGTAAACAAAAACACAAATCAATAATAAATGACACAATATCAATAGTGATAAGTGCTATGAATTTAATATATGGTAGTTCCTCCTTATTCACAGCTTCACTTTATGCAGTTTCAGTAATGTACTGTCAACTAAGGTCTGAAAATAGGTAAGTACAATAAGATATTTTGGGAGAAAGAAACATTCACATAATTGTTATACTTTTTCTCTTTTATTATAGTTATTATGAATCTCTTACTTGCCTGATTTATAAATTAAACTTCATCATAGGTATTATACAAGGTTTCAGGCATCCCCCACGGGTAAGGGGGGATATCAAACTAAAGAAATGTGATTCTGAGTTGCATGGAGTATTCAATAAGGCCTTTCTGAGGCAATGAAATTGAACTAGTATCTGAAGGAAGAGGAGAAACCATGGGGAAAAGCTCTGTAGGCCAAAGAAAGAGCAAATGCAAAGGCCCTGAGGTAGGACAAGTGAAGGGAGGCCAATGTAGTAGTAGCATGAGATAGTCTAAGAAATGTGCTAGAGTCGAAGCATGCAAGGCTTTGGAGTCTGCGGTATTGGCAACAAGTTTTGATATACTTCGAAGGTTGATGGAAAACCCCAAGAAAAAATCTTTCAGAGGCATACCTTTGAAGCCATCTTGTACTTGCAACTCACAGGTGATGTATCACTCAATATTTGTGACTTATGCCTCGGAAGATGTTGTAACATGGTATTGATGTCACCTTCAATCTTGATTCAACAATGGCCATACAACATGGTATGTTTATTCTTTCCCTCTGATTTTGTTCTCTGTGTCTTTTTTGAAACCTGCCATTCTGGCATATAAAACATTCAGTTTTCCAAACACAATTAGAGAACCCTTACAGAGGAGGCATAGAGAACAAATTTATCCTTGACAGTTTTGATGGTGTTTTTGACTAAAGTAATACTTCATGAAGAATATGTGTATCTCTGATGAAAATCTTATTGTAGTTGAGGTATTCGTAATGTTTTCCATCACAATGAGTGCATATAAACCAACCATAAATAACTTAAAGAAAATAAGAGACTAGGTACATCATAAATAAAAGTATGATGATGATTTTGTCAGTAATCTACACATATTAAAATAGGAGGCCTACTAAATATGGTGTCACTGGTTGATTCCTGGGAAGATGATTGCTTTCTCTTTCTATTATTACTTCAAGAGATGAATCAGAGATCAAAAAGACAAAAAGGCAGTTTGCAAGCCAAGGCAATCTAGAGAAATATTCCATTTGAACCACGTCATGCTAAAAAACTACAAATAGGCTGGGCTCAGTGGCTCAGCCTGTAATCCCACACTTTGGGAGGCCGAGGTGAGTGGATTGCCTGAGCTCGCGGGTTCGAGACCTGCCTGGGCAACTCGGTGAGACCTCATCTCTACAATAAATCAAAAAATTAGCTGGGTATGGTAGCGCGCACCTGTAGTTCCAGCTACTTGGAAGGCTGAGGCGGAAGGATCACCGGAGCCCAGCAGGTCGAGGCTGCGGTGGCCGGGAGCGGCCACTGCACTCCAGTCTGAGCAACAGAGTGAGACTCCCACTCAAAAAAACAAAACAAAACAACAACAACAAAAAACCCTACAAATAAATATTTAAAGTTTTCAACCAAAAATTCATTCTTTACAGTTTCTCTTGAAACAATAGAAGATGACAAAAGTGAACTCACATTTCTGTAAGACAACACGAACCTGGTGTTGGATTACATGGAAGTAAAAAGAACTGACAAATAGAGAAGATTTTTAAAAAGTAAAAAAGAGTAGAGGCAACAAGACCTTCAACATATGAAGTTGATGTGAGAAACAATTTCTAACATTCATGGTGAAAGGCACAGAGGTTTAAGAATGTTAAAAAATAAAATAATAAAAACGAATATTATTGCTACCCATATAATCAGTAGAATATTTATTGAAGAGTGTCATTGTCAAAATTCATAAGGAAGAAGAAAGAATTGGTGAGAGATTGTATAAATGAGCCAAATCATTAACTTTCTAAAAAGGAGAAAACTGTTGATGATGTTGGAAGTTAGCAAAACAAGAAAGAGAGGCATAAACATGTTGTCTAGAGTTATACAGGCAACCACCAGGGAAATGAACACCAGGAATAAAGATGATGGTTGAGCCAGGGAGGTGAATTAGTTTCTAAGGCTGCTGCACAAAATACCACAAACTGGGAGTCCTGAACAACAGAAATGTATCCTTACATAGTTCTGGAGGCTAGAGGTCAAACCAAGGTATCAACAGGGTTGGTTCCCACTGGAGGCTCTGAGGGAGAATCTGGTCCGTTTCCTTCTAGCAACTGGTAGTCGCTGGCAATCCTTGTCATCCTTAGCTTGTAGATGTGTCACCTCAATCTCTGCCCATCTTCACATGGCTGTCTCTCTGTGTGTCTGTGCCTCTTTGTATAAGGACACCAGTCATTGAATTGGGGTCCACCTTAATCTACTCATCTCACTACAACTTGAATACATCTGCAAAGATCCTGCTTCCAAATAAAGTCACATTCACAGGTACCAGTGGCTAGGACTTGAGAGCATATCTCTTTTGGAAAGATTATGATTCAACTCACAACAGAAGGGTAGGGGTGAAGCAAGCACAATTACTTTTCATTATAAGCTCTTTGATACTATATGATTTTTTTCTAACCTTGTGTATGTTTTATATCTATTTTTTAAATGTAAATATCTGTACAAATGTGATGGAATTGTCCCTGTCATTAGAGGATCCTCTCCATAAGACAAAGTCAAGCACAAATTCAGATGACAGAGAAATTGGCATGTGATTAACCTTTCTATTCACAATACACTAGCCTTATCCTAACATTTCTACCATGCAGTACCAGTATTAGTGGGACACAAATCATTTCCTGGGAACCCTAATGTCCTTGAAATCCAGAGCACCTACTTTGTGCCAGACACTATGCTGGGCACATAGGATAGATGTAAAAATGAATAAAGCACAGTTCCTATCTTCAAGGAATTCAAAGTCAACAGAGAGTGATCAGGTCAGTATGCTCCTGGTTTGAGTTACAGAACTCCCTAACAGGTGTACACTGGATGGTGAAATTTTACTATATCTTCACAAGATAGGATTCAATTCTGCCACACATGAGAGAAAATTCAAAATTACAGAGACTTAAACAAGATAGAAGCTTATTCCTCTCACATAAAAGAAATCCAGAGGTAGGTACAGATTGCCCCTGTGTTTTGTCATACCAGGGAGCACAGATCAGCCCTAGACACCTGACTCTGTTGCTGTGTTCATCTCAATCCATGGTCTTTCCAGCATTGTGGGCCAAGATGGGTGATGCCCATGTTCCAATCAACAGGAAAGGGAAAGGGATAAAGAAGGATATGGTGTCTTCCTGCTTATCCTCTGTAGGCCAGGATTTAGTACATGGCCACTTCTCTCTGCACACGGTTCTTTACTTTGGGTAGCTTTGTGTCCAACTAAAATTCAGATATCCATTACCAACAGAGAAGGGTTTGACTAAAGAAACAGCCCTAACCTGACAGAATCTGCCACCACCATAAAAATAAAGCATCACTGTCAATGTGATTAGTGCATCCATGCAGAAGGGACCCAGTAGACAGACTAACTGAGGGTGGGTCGGGAAGAGTCATGGGGAGGTAGAGACAAAGCAGAGATTTTGAGACTGGATGTCTGCCTCATGGGCCAGGAAAGGAAGGGTATCCATGTAGGGCAGGGGGGATGCACAAACCTGGTGACAGATTGGATATGGGAGGGGATAAGGGAAGAGAGTGAATCAAAGATGACTTTTGCCTTGAATAACAGAATGAATCTTGATGCCATACAATAAGACAGGAAACCTCAAAGAAGAGCCAAGCAGGGGTAGGAAAGAGCATTACTTCTGTTTTGAACATGTTGTAGGGCTCTGGCACTCTGGTTTATACTTATACTTCCTTGACTAGTAAAAATACTTAAATCAGAAACTTTTTTTAATACTACAGTTAACCTCTTCTGTCTACTGTATCTATGGCTTAGAAATGTTGGGGAAAGCATCAGAGTAACCAGTTATAATTTAATTTATGGAGATGTGGAGTCATACCCTCTCAGGCAGAAGTGTGGGAAACTTCCAGAACATGACCTGGTGGATAGTTTCTTGTACAAGACAGAGATGACTCCAAAGAAAAAGGTTATGACATATTTTAAGATTCTGGAAAGATATATTATGGATAGCCATATTAGAAGAATTAATGTTTTAGGGAAGGGAGAAGCTGAGTAAAAAAGGATGAGTCATTAGTACAGACAAAATATTGGTACACACACACCCAGATACACTGGCAGGAATTCCAGAAATGATTTTTAGAATATTAGCTCACTGTGCAGAACCTAGAATCCTATTTTTGCAGAAACCAAGAACAAGGTCTGGAATTGAGCTTGGGAGATACAAGTGACCTAGTCACCAAAAAAGGATAGCAGGACAGAACAAATAAGACTAAATGCGTCTGGCAGCATGACAAGAATAATAATGGCAATTTTCCCCTGCAGTTAAAAGGCCATTCATTTTTCAAATACATTCGCAAACATGTTTGGTACACAGCTGAATCCTATTATTTCAATGAAGTAGAAATGATCATCTCTTGTTGTTCACCATTGAAACAACAATAAAGCAACATACAAAAATAACATATTCCAGACTGTGTTCCTTAGAATTAAATTTATTTGTTCCATGGAACATGAGATTTAAAAAAAATAGTTCCATGGTCCAATCAGTATTTAAAATACTGACTCAAAGCTACTCAGATTTCCTAACCTCAGGACTTCTCAGAGCCTGTGATGAGCTACTACAGATTATGAATCTCAGAGATGGGAATGTAAATATTGCAGTTCCCAATTTCTTTGACCACACAGCCCTGTTACTCACAAAGTCTCTTTTGCCACACCCTCTAGTACACATTTTGGAAACACTTGTTGAAATGGTCCTGCTGGTTCAAGTGAACTGAATCCCACAGACTCAACAATATATGATGATGAGGAAGCTCATATGTGGCTTGCCTTGAAAGTCCCCTTTACACAGAAGGTAAGTGACTTGTCACTCACACAGTGGCAAAGGCAGGATTGGAATCCAGGTTTCCGAAATCCAGGTCCATCGCGCTTCCCGCCACACCATTTGCTTTGTTCTCAAAAGTCGTAGATGGTATTCTTTTCACTTAGATTTCTTCTTAACGGTTATTCATCTCCAAAAAGTAAAATTATGTGTGGAAACTCTCAACTCCTTCTGGTTAGTATGAGCAACTTTGTTTCCTGAATGAAAACAGGGAACTCATGTCTAACGAGAAGGTCAGGAACTATATTTAAAGTCAATGGAGTCTTAATATGGTTGCAATTATAGTTCATCAAATTCACAGCCATCTCTGACAGCTATGGGTGCTCTCCGGGCACTTCATGGAAGAGGTAAAGAAATGAAAAATGAATTGTTCTCTGTGTGTATTATTCATATGTTTATTTTCCAATTTTCTGCAGAAGAGCACCTTAAGCTACATTTTCAGTGAGGTAGTACTAAGTTCTAAAATTCTACAGTCTTTTTCTTTTGTTAAGACTTTAAAAAGAAACAGGCAAAATTGCCATTTTTTTCTTAATAATATCTTCAAAAGTGAAATGGAAAAAGCACTGTGCTCTTATAAATGGTATAGATTTCCTACAGGAGGGATATGTCTACATATGCCACATCAGCTCCTGTATTGATCAAATAACATAATGAACATTTCTTCCATTTCTTTTAGAAATTGCTTTATTTATATTAGCGTAAACTCTGAAATCTGGTCACAGTGTGCTACTTATAACCCCAGTATATTATTATCAAGATTCATAAATTACACAGCATTTAGATGGAAAATGCATATCTCAGAATTACTCCAGCCTTTTCTATGCCCCCAAGAGATTAATACTAAATGTATCAGATCTAAAGGAGAAAGGAGGATGAATCAGCTACAGGAACGCATCAAGGGCTTGGAGGCTTAATGTAGATAATTCTTCCATTCTAATGCTTTGAACTTTGGTTAATGATTATTACAGATGAAAGAGAATGTGGCTTACCATGTTCCCCAAAGATTTACATATTAAATTCCAAAGCCAGCAGGTAGAAGTCTGAAATGAGGCAAGTTTGTCCTAAATTCTCTCTTCTTTTCACGTTCAAGGGAGAACTTTTCAATCCACTTTTGTTTTATATCTGTCTGTCCTCCTAAAGATTCCATATCCTGGCTTTTTCTGCCCCTATCACCAGCCACCCTATTTTCTCCAAACCAAAATTCCTTTTCCTGGGTTCAGATTTCTCAAGTACAGATTTCTTTGAAGGACTAAATAAAAGCAAGACACACAGACATCTCTATATATTCCATTTATTCTATTGATAACACTTACTGCTTTACAGCTAATACTTTTAAAAGTGCCCACTGTGTGTTGAGTAATTGTAACTACTAGTGAACCATGTCCCCTCTTACTACCACCCCCCAAAAATCCCTGTCTTTGTAGACCTTATTTTATGTAGGGAGGGAATGGAAGACAATAGGAAACAACCAAGAAGTCTGTATATAGTGGTAAGTGCTAAGGAAAGTAAAAAAAAAAAAAAAGGGGGGGGGGATAGGAAAGATGGTAAGTGTATTCTACTTTAAATAAGGGAGTCAAGAAATGGCTGAATATGAGTAATGCCTTGAACAAAGTAAAGGAGCGAGTTATGTGGGTATCTGGGGAAGAACATTCCAGAAAAAAAGAACTACAAAGGTAAGACTGTGCTTCGCAGTTGCCAAAGAAAGTGAGGGCACCTGAGGCAGAGTAAATAAAGTGGGATTGAGGATACTGAGGAACAGGACATCAAATCATGTGATCATGCAGATCATCACAAGGCCCTGGCTGAGGATTTTGAGGCGAAGATTGTCATGATGTCATGTGTTTTGAACACTCTACAGGGCCCAGAATTAGGCAGCCCAGTGGCTTGGGCCCCAGTGGTAGCAGTAGAGGTTGTGAGCCATGTTCAAAGTTTCCACACGTTTTGAAAATACAGCCAATACCATTTGCTGATGGACTAGATGTGAGGAGTTCCTAAAACATATTCTTCACTTGTCCTCTTTCTTCTCTTTGGTGTGTATACGTCTGTCATCAAAATATAGCCTATTTTTTTTTTCTTTTTCATTCATGAAGGTAAGTGTAGGAAACTGTGAAAAACTGGGTATTTCCAGATATATTTGGAACTCAATCAAAACAAGGAAGAACTCAAGGTCATTAATGGTCACACACAATGATCACATAGTACAAGGATCTCACAGTGAACTCTAAAGTTACAGACCAGCTGAGGTTCCCAAGAGAAGAACTAATGTGTAATCACAATTTCTGGCCACGTAAACTCTGTATTTGTCCAGTTGATAAGCCAAACACCCTCTTGGGCATTTTGAGCCCCCTTTTAAGATAAGGCCTGTGAGGCAAAAGTGAAGCAAGTTATCCCTAGCATTGTTCACTATCTTGTTATTAGGTACGATACTGGCAATCTGTGTGATAGATGCAGCATAATACACTTTGTCCAAAATAACCAGATACTGGTAGTTAAGAGTGACCTTGACTCAAGATTATTTGCAGGGTTCAGAACTAAGCTATCACAGGCTTCATGGATTACTGCTCCTAAGAAACAAATCTGCAATTCAACAACTCCTTTCTGAGAACAACAACAACAACAAAAATATTTAAATAGTAGAAATATCTGGCACATAAAGGATAAATGGTAGAGAAAAATCTGGACTCATAAAGAGAGATGATTGGGTTCTACTTTGGAGAAAAGGGAGTCAGGGAGGACTTGGAAGGTGGAACTGCATCATGGTGCGGTGAGAGTATGAAATGCGTGGAAGATGGTCCCCTTGACTCCCTTCTCTGCTTGTGTCAAAGGTTTGTTTTGTGCTCTTTCTTCCTTTACATGTACAGATGTGCCTATAAAGCATAGTGTACTCTTCATTTCTCTCAATTAAGAAGGAATACAGCTTCCCCTACTGTTTTTATCATTGTGTAAACCAAGGTGTCAACATAGGCCCTTTATGAGATGTTGTAAAGTTACTACTCTTGGAGAATTTGCGTAAAAGGAAAGACTATTCACTTCTACCAACCAGCCAAGTTTCTATGCTAATGGAGCTACTGGCTTCACATAAAATTTTAAATGGCAAAGAAGCCCAGCCCCAGAGAATTCTCACAAAGGAGAATTAAAGAATCTTCAAGATGGAAAACTAAAATTAAAATGTTCTGTCATAAAAAATAAGTATAGTTCCTTCATAGAAGGAGTAGTTATTTTCTCCATATGAAAATAACCAGAGCCTTCGGGGAGTATTAACCACGTGCGTTTGCACATTTTCATGAAAAGAGAAAATACATAGGCTGTGCATTAATAAGGACCATAAAAAATATATTGCAATGTAAAGGGAAAGACTTGGCTAATTTATGAACCCAAGTAGTAAGTTTTGTGTATACCTTAATGTATTTTAACACGTAATTACCAGTTTTAATGAGGAAGTCTTGCTACTACTAAGAAAACTGCAAGTCTGATTTAAATTTAGTCATCAAACTTAAATAAATCAACTAACGGGTGGAACTTTCTCTTCTTCCACCAATCACTGTTTTCTGCTCTTTCCCTTACTTCCTCTCCCCACATTCCCCAAGCATTAAGACATTATCTGTTCTGCATCAGGCACTATGCAAGACACACTGAGATCCTGTCATTACCCTTAAGGGGCTTCAGTGTGGGGATTATAACAATCTGGTAAACTCTATATTAGAGCTTAAAAAACAGTAACAACAAGTAGTAAGAAACCAGCAAAGTGACTTTACACTAGTCAATTATTTTTAACAATTAGCAAGCAGATATTATCTTAGGAATGGTTTGTTCTTGGAAAAAGTAATGCTTGTACCTTTTGAAAATAATCTAGACAAGTTTTGAGGCTCAATGCATTCAAACTGCCTTTTTTAAAAAACAGATTTCTAGGAAGCTACAGCAATTGAGTCTTACCTTATGATAGCACCTAAAATATGCAGCACGTTCATCAGAAAATTTCTCCAATCTTTTTGGGCCTTTGCTTGAAGCTTTCTTGAATACTAACCAACATCGCTGATAAATCTGGAAGGAAATACAAAGACTGAGCTCAGCATCTCCACTGACTTACATTTGCATTTAAATGTTTTCCTTTGGATGTTTTCACCTGTAAAATATTCACAAGATAGAAATGTGATGCTTTTGGGAAAATAAAATTTTAAAAATCAAAGCTGTTTCCACAATGGGCATATTATGTCACTCAGAAAATTACTGGAATCAAAAGAAAATTGGTATTTGAAAGTAAATATCTTCACGCTTTGATGACAATATCACTAGGCACATTTCAGAAAAAATCCCAGAGATAAAAATCCCAAATCAGTGCAAATATTACAGACATTCATGGCACATGCTATAATTTCAACTGCAATTAAATCTGAAAGATCATGGACTTGATATTTGCTGAAGATCCCATTGCTCAACCAAGGCTGAGACAGCTCATGTGTGTCATGTGACATTCCTCATGACTAACTCATGGTCAAGAGTTGGGCCAACACTAGGCTGGTTAATAATTGGCTGAGCAACACAAACTGGATCCTTGCTTGGGAAATTCAACTAAAAGACTCAAAGATTAGTGCCAGAGGTGCCAACTGTGTTAAACAGTCAATGCTGGTAGATTATAAACTGAGGTTGGTGACCATGATGAATTAGGTGCAGGACAGTTAAGCAGTGAAACCTACTAAAGAGAACAAGATAATTTCTACTCTAGGTAATAGATATTTTAGTTTTGTGTCATCTTTCAATTCCTAATTTTGAGATCTAGTCCTTCCTCTGTGTTTTTTGGAAATCATCAATATACTTGGGAACCAATCACCATCAATATCACTATAACTTGTAACTGAGGTAGCTTGAATGGGGGTCTGATTCTAGCAACCAAAACAACTCTGATGGGAATAACCAAGATAAACTAAATTAGTGCATTAAAATATTAATAATGCTAAAGAGAGATAATGAGTATATGAAAAACAGTGTCCTAGCCTGGCTCGGTGGCTCAGCCTGTAATCCCACGCCTTTGGGAGGCTGAGGTGAGTGGATTGCCTGAGCCCGTGGATTCGAGACCCACCTGG
>NW_007247443.1:129231-151566 GCF_000164805.1 Carlito syrichta
GTCGAGTCTGCAGTGGCCGGGAGCGGCCACTGCACTCCAGCCTGGGTGACGGAGTGAAACTCCAACTCAAAAAAAAAAAAAAAAAAGAAAAGAAAAACAGTGTCCTTCAATAGCAAAATAAAATGAGATTTTTAAAAAACTAAACATCAATGAGGGTATAAACTAATGATAATATTCATTGATGGCAAAGATCTGAGTGGCACTATTATGCTCCACCGGTGATCTTTAAAGATCATTTGACAATAAATAACCTTAAAAGGACAGAAATGTATCCTAAGGAAAAAGCTGGACCAGGCGCGGTGGCTCAAGCCTGTAATCCCAACACTTTGGAGGCCAAGGTGAGAGGATTGCCTGAGCCCAGGGCCTCAAGATCCATCTGTGCAACTTGGCAAGACCTTGTCTCTACAATAAAAAAAAAAAAAAACTAGCCAGGCACGGAAGCACAAGCTCCTGTAATTCCAGCTACTTGGAAGACTGAGGCAGAAGGATCACCTCAGCCCAGCAGGTCAAGGTTGCGGTGGCCGTGAGCATGTCACTGCACTCCAGCCTGGGTGACAGAGGGAGACTCCAACTCAAAAAAAAAAAGGTTAAAATGCACCCAACAATTAAAAAGGAATTCCATGTCCAAGTGCAGATGGTTGGGACCTGTTCAGTCATGACTACTCTTGATTATTAAATTATCTTCAGCCGGGCTCGGTGGCTCAGCCTGTAATCCTGCACCTTTGGGAGGCTGAGGTGAGTGGATTGCAAGCCCTCATCTCTACAATAAATCAAAAAATTTGAGGGGCGTGGTAGTGCATGCCTGTAATTCCGGCTACTTGGAAGGCTGAGGCGGAAGGATCGCCGGAGCCCAGCAGGTCGAGGCTGCGGTGGCTGGGAGTGGCCACTGCACTCCAGTCTGGGCGACAGAGTGAGACTCCAACTCAAAAAAAAAAAAATTATCTTCAACAAGCCGGGCTTGGTGGCTTAGTCTGTAATCCCACGTTTTGGGAGGTTGAGATGAGTGGATTGCCTGAGCCCGTGGGTTCGAGACCCGCCTGGGCAACTTGGCGAGACCTCATCTCTACAATAAATCAAAAAATCAGTTGGGCGTGGTAGCGAATGCCTGTACTTCCAGCTACTTGGAAGGCTGAGGCGGAAGGATCGCCAGAGCCCAGCAGGTCGAGGCTGCGGTGGCCGGGAGCGGCCATTGCACTCCAGTCTGGGCAACGGAGTGAGACTCCAACTCAGAAAAAAAAAAAAAAAAAGACATTATCTTCAACATACTGTACATATCTGATGGTGTATATTCAAACCATAACTACATTTTATGTACAGAAAAGTTTAAGAGGCTCTCAGCTAATAAAATGAAGCAAAACAAAGTCTACATAAAATGGTCACTCAAACCACAGTGAGCTTATAGTACCTCTTACAATTCTATCAGTACCTGGCAGATGGGTGAGAAATTCAGCTTTGCTTCTACTTATCTGCAATTTTTAATATATTGCATTTTTGTCTTTCATCTCAGCAACTTGAACTTACATTAATTGTTTTGTTTGGGATAGTAAAAATAAAATGAAATTCACTCTACTCTGAAGTTTCCCTCTGAAGAAAAACTTGATAAACCGGAACTCATCCAAATTAAACATTTTGCTATGTGAAAAATCATGTGAGGAGGGTGAAAAGACAAGTTAGAGACTGGGAGACAATATTTGTAAACCACACATCTAACAAAGGACTGGTATCAAGAATAAAGGACTCTCAAATCACAACAGTAAAAATACAAACAATCTGCTTACAAAATAGACAAAAGACATGAGTAGACATTTCACCAGAAAAGGTATACAGATGGTCAAGCAGCACATGAAAGATGTTCAACAACAATGCCAAGAGGGGAAGTGTAATTTAAAACCACAATGAGATATCACTGCATACTTATCAGACTGGCTGAAATAAAAAATAATAACACCACTACCAAATGCTGATAAGGATGTGGAAAAATTGGACCACTCACACATTGTTGCGGGTAATGCAACATGGTACAGGCACTCTGAAAAAATGAAGCAGTTTTTAAGAAAAAAACGAAATAAGCAACATACAACCAGTATGCACTATTAGGAATTTATTCTACAGAAATGCAAATCTGCATTCCCCTCACCCCTCTCCCACACACAAAAGTCTGTATATGGATGTTCATAGCTTTATTCATAACAGTCAAAACTTGGAAGCAACACATATGTCCTTCAGCAAGTTCATGGTTAAGCATGGTACATTCATCCATACCACAGAACACTATTTAGCAATAAAAAGAAATGATCTACTGATATCTGCAATAACTTGAACAAATCTCTAGAGGATTGTACTGAGTGAGGCAAAAAAGTCAAAATCTAAAAGATTACATACTATATGATTGTTTTTGACATGACAAAATTATAGAAATGGAAAACAGATTAGTGGCTGTCTGAGGTTAGAAATGTAGTGGGTAGAGCCAAGAAAAGTGAGTCTGTTTATAAAAAAATTAACATGAGAAATCCTTGTGGTGATGAAACTTCTCTGTGTCTTGACTACATTAACATCAATATCTTGGTTATGATCTCGCACTGTCAGTTTGAAAGACATTACTGCCTGAGAAACTGGATAGTCTAGAGGATCTTTTTGTAATATTTCTCACAACTGAATGTAAATCTACAATTATCTCAAAATAGAATGTTCAATTATATATTTTTTAAAGACCAAAAGCTGTAGAGATATTTAACCAAGATCTTAAAATTACAGCCTAATCTAACAATTGTCATCTACATTCTTCTCCAGTTCTTTTTTTTTTTTTATGCCATCAGATCACAGTCTAATTAACCACTATACTGAGTAACTTTAAGAAGGCAAGTTACAAGAGCCATTGGTAAGAGTTCAAGCACAAAATCCTTTTCAGGATGGAGATTCAGCCATGAAAATTAACATTCTGAGTACTATGGTTGGCAAAGAGAGTCTTATCAAAATCTCGCTTATGTCTGAATAACAGATGAGACAATTGGCTCCCTTAAAATATTACCACCACCAAAGGACTGTAATTACAGTGGGAATGACTGTCACTTTGCTTGTTCAAATAAAGGATGTGGAAAATAGGTTTCTTGCTGTCATTCTATTATTGGCAACCTCTCGCTTTTGTACATGCCCCAAGAATGTGTTCAGAAACTCAACATGCTAAAGCTATGCAAAAACTATGCCCACTACAAGAAAAAATATTTTCGCCAAGGAAAATATTTTAATTTTCCTCATTATGTCTCACTTTTCAGACCCAATCTTCAATAAGAGCATTTCTAACTTTTTGTTTTTAATTTGTAAATTTTCTTCACAGTTGAACTAGTATCTGCTTGGCTTATGTCCAAAGTCTGTTGAATGCCAAGTTGAAGACAACTACAGCATGCTTAATGATTTCCATCTTTGACTCATCTTTGCTAAGTCTAGGGGACTTTCGTTTCTCATTTTTTGTTTCTCTTTTGATGTATTAAGTAGCAAGGGCAAAAGTGCAATGTTATAATTAAATAACAGCAAAATATACTATCATATAAATTCATATGCAACATTTCTAGAAGTCACTGTGGAATAAACTAAAACATGTTGATTTTTTGGGAGATAAGGAAAATTCACATTTGGTTTGTAAAAAGGCAGCTTAGAATGTCAAACTGTAATGTCCAAATACATGGTACAAAAGTAGACAATACAAATGTTGATAGTGATCTATGCAGTCAAGATCCAGCCTTCATTGTCATGTATCAGACATCCCTGATTCAGCATCACTCAAGATCACTATTAAATAAAGTAGGTTCCTAAGACTAGCCAGGGCCTACTGAATAAAAAACTCTTGGGGTGGGACCAGACAAATTTGCTCCTCAACACATTTCCAAGGTATTTTAATTGTAAATTGCAAATCAATGCTATACATATTTATAAAGCACTTTCAGACAGCACCCTGCTTCCCACTTAGGACTGCCAAAAAAGACTTCTCTAACAAGTGCTTAACAATGAGGGCCATCTGAGACAGGTGGTTTCCAAAAAGTGATGCACTGTGGCCTTTGAAATAGAGTAACATGAGATGCCATTGTGAGTTTGAGAGACACACTGAAAATAAAATGTAATCTTTTAAACTACAGTAAATTCTCAGTTTCAACTGCCAACACACTCTCTCACAAGAACCCTAGAAGAGCCGCCTAGTATCCAGAGGACTAAAATCTTACCTTAAATATTTCAGTATTGTTTAGAGAATATAAAACAGAAAGACCCACCAAATTTAACAGCATGTGGAGACTAGTTGGATTAACACTGACATTGTTTTAAAAGATGGCAATTTGAAAATAATACCACTCACCTAATAGTTTAAGGAATTCATTCATTCAAATGTGTCTCTCTCATATTTCATATAACAAATCTATTTATCATCTATAGTGTTATTTAGTTATTTTTCATTAAATTGACATTTTAAAAATAATAGATATTTTTACTTAAAAGAGAAACTTTTATGCCAACTATAATAGAAAAGAGTGGTTTCACTAGCCATACATAATAGGTAATCCTAATGATAAATACACTGTGTGAGGATTCAACGACAGAATAATTTTCATGTTGAGAAACCTCAGTTCCTACACATCAGTATTTCTCAATTTCAGCACTATTGATATTTTGGGTCAGATAACTTTTTGTAGTGGGAGGCGGTGTGGTGCTGCCCAGTTCACTGTAGGATGTTTAGTAGCATCTCTGGCCTCTACCCACCAAATGCCCTCACCTCAGCTGAAAACCGAAATTGACTCCAGAAATTGCCAAATATTTCCTGAGGGACAAAATGAGAACTACTGTGATAGATGAATGTATGCTGATCTGAAATCGCACATTTGAAAAACGTGAGTCTTTGTGAATATCTTAAAAGCTCCCATTTGGGCAAGTCAATTCACTCAAACCACTGTATGCTTAAGCAGATAAGCACACTGCACAGTTCTAACAACTTGGGTGAATATACAGCAGATGTAGTAGTTACATGAAAATCTCTCTCAGTGTATATTTTGGTGGTGGTTTTGTTATACCAAATTTTCAGTCTTAAAATATCACCAATCCATATATAATTTGTTCTATTTTTCCTTTGTCTTTTCTTTCTTTATAACTTGATATCTTTAATAAATGCTTAGCCCTGCTTTAAAGTCCTTGACATTTTTATTGGATTATTTTCCTAACAAAGAATATTCTGATAGGTTCACAAAGATTTCCAGTGCCAAGAATCAGCTGAAACAATTAAGAATTTGCTTAGAGTTCCTAATTTTATTAATATTCCTTCACAATATCTTGAGTAGAGTCACAGCTACACTTCTGGAGGATGTGAAGACAGTTATAAAGATAACAGAAAGCAAATTTTGATCACAAAATTCCTGTTAAAAGAAAATAGTATACTGCCTCCATGTAAGCTATAGAGAATAAGAAAGCCTAAGTAAGATGTGACCTTTATGGCCTTATAATTTAGGCCTTTGTGGTCTACCGCAAGAGCCAGCAAACATATTCTGTAAAGGCCAAATAGTAAATGCTTCCTATGCAGAAACATTTAGTCTTTTGAGAGGTCTAAGGTTCAACTACTCAACTCTGTAGATATAACATGAAAGCAGCCATAAAATATACATAAATGAATGTGTGTAGCCATCTTCCAATCAAATTTAAGTTACAAAACCAAGCAGTGGGCCAGATTTGGCCTGTGGGCCGTTGTTTGCAATATCCAGTCTATGTGATTCTCAATTGTTTAAGCTCAGGTCGGCTTTGTATTATTTATTTATTATGGACTTTATTATAAAAATGTGGGGACAGCCGGGCTCAGTGGCTCAGCCTGTAATCCCGCGCCTTTGGGAGGCTGAGGTGAGTGGATTGCCTGAGACTGCGGGTTCGAGATCTACCTGGGCAACTTGGCGAAACCTCATCTCTACAATAAATCAAAAATCAGCCGGGCGTGGTAGCATGCGCCTGTAGTTCCAGCTACTCGGACGGCTGAGGCAGAAGGATCGCTGGAGCCCAGCAGGTCAAGGCTGCGGTGGCCGGGAGTAGCCACTGCACTCCAGTCTGGGCGATAGAGTGAGACTTCAACTCAAAAAAAAAAAAAAAAAAAACAACGATGTGGGGTACAAGTCAGGATTAGGTACATAAGTAATATACGTGCAGATGAAGTCTGGGCCTCCAACTGTCCCTTACTTCCCCTTGTTGAGGACCAGGTATTCTTTGTGTTTTTATGTGCTGCACCCCTCTCTCCCTCCTCTGGCTGGGTCCTGTGACAACTAATCCCTCTCTTGTGCTATTGTGATTAATGTTCAGGTCTCATTTGCGAGTAAGAATATGTGGTATTCAGTTCTTTGCTGGAGACGATGGGGTCACCTTTGACAAACATAAAAATCTGAAAAGTCCCTCGGGTGGAAAATGTTGATGACTATGCCCCCAGGTGAGAATCACTATATATTCCACATCTCCCATCAGTCAAAATTTGACTTCAATAAAATTATATTAAAATGTTGACCTGAGGCTTTTTTCAGTGTCCTCCACCAAATGCCTGGTACCCCAGCTCTACATCAATGTGATGCCATCTTGAAGAGCACTTTCTCTTGCTGGAACATTAGCATCCCAATCTCTAGCCTTGGGTTACAATTAGGTTTCTAAAGTTTTCTTATTGTATGGAGCACATTGTGGAGTGGGAGGAGAAGGAGGTTACAATTGTTTTCTATCTAGAAAAGCACCTTCTCATGCAGAAACATTAGCATCCCAATCTCTAGCCTTGGGCTACAGTTAGGTTTCTATAGTTATCTTATTTTATGAAGTTAGGGTGCACATTGTATGGGGGGGAAGTAGGTTACAACTGCTTTCCATTTTGCCAGTATTGCCTTTTCTGTAATCACATTGACTTTCTCTCTCAGAACCCAAACTCTAAAGATATATCCACAGCCACAGCACTGAATTAGCCTCAGTTCTCACATCCCACTGCTATTGGCAGCTACTCTCCAAAACAAATCAGATATTTTTCTCCACCAGGATGTTAATACCAATGCTGGGCATTGGCTGAACTATTGCTATGAACACTTACTGTGCATTATTTCAATAAATCCTGCCAACAATCCTATGTTGCAGATGCTACTATCCCTATTTCACAGATGAGGAAATTTAGCCTGAGCAAGATTAAACATCTTACTTAAGGTCATGAACTAGTAGAAACAAGCCAGGATACCAAATTCAGTTTGCCTGACTCTAGAAAACAAGCTCTTAACCACTACACCAGGATCTTCCCAGAAAAGTTGGACCCTTAGGGATGCACAACTCATACTGATGGTTGATCCATCTGTAAGAAGTTTATATTCATGCTTATCATAATCTAAAAAGAGACATTTCGTTGTAACCATATGCTCTTTCATCTGGACAACTACTTTATAGCTAATCTATTTCAGTGTGACATTTGCGTTTGTGATTTTAAGTTCACTGGCACTAAGTATTCACCTACAGTGATAGTTTCTTATAGAATGTTTCCTAAACTAAGGTCTTAAGATGCTAATCTAGGACTCCAAAGTATTCTAGCAGTAGTGATAACATATTCGATATCTTTGACAGGCGTGCAGGAAATATTTCTAACTACATTAGACGTTATCTCATGCAACTTCTCAATTTTTCTTGGCCTTCTTTGCTTCTCTAACTTTCAGTCTCTTGTATTTATTTAATCATGGAGGCAGCAAACTAACATCCAAGCTAACTGACTCCCTGCTGGCCTGGACAGTCCATTGACCAGTCACTGCACTATGAATGCCCAGTCTTTCCATTAGGTTAACACTGCTTCCCAGAGCCTCAGGCTCCTCTGTCACTTTCAGACACACCAGCAGCCGCAGAAAATGGTGTGGGTTGACATTATATGGAAGTCAAAGGAAAAGACTTTAACCAGAAACCAGGAGATAGGAGTAAGCCCCACAGACAATGCCCCCTCCATCCTATCTGTCATTGTCTGCAAATTTCTCCTTTTGCAAGAGAACAGCTTTGGCCTGGGTGATCTCTAAGACCAAGATGGTTAGAACTTTTCAGATCTGTGAATGAAATGGTAGGATTTCAAAGATAGTTCCTTTAGAGTATAAAAGAAAGTTCTTTGGCATCTCTAAATCATATCTTGTAGGCTGCTAATAGAACCAAAATAATGAGCTGGGTCAGAAGCATGGATTTTACGAAGGAAAAAAATATTTTTAATGAGTAAACATTATTCTATGCTTATAATTCATATACACCTTTCATGTGTAAGAAAAGAATGCTAATTTGGAGAAAGTTGCACAGTGGATAGCAAGGTACATTTTAAATTCACTATAAAGAAAAAGACCAGCAAAATTGGGATAATTAATCATAAAATAAAATATGTATAAAGAGGATTAAAAATACTTTAAAAAGCATCCACAGGGAATAAATTAGCTATGTCAACCCTTTACTGATGGTGAAGTAAATTAGCACAACCTTTCTAGAGGCAGAATTATGCCTACACTTTGACCCAGAAATACTACTTCTAGGAACGTCCCCCTGAGGAAATAATTAAGGAAATATGCACACATATGGGAATAGGGTTCTTCGAAGTAAAAACTGAAAGTATTCTAAATGCTGCAGAGGACTGGCTTAATTAATTATAGCAAATCTGTAAACTGGAGGTTGCCATCATTAAAACCGATGTTGTAAAATAATATTTATACCATAGAAAATGCTATTAGGAAACTATGAAGTATAAAAAGGAGGTTTGTCTCTGCTTTTTAAATGTTTCTCCCCCAGCCTATATACATATCTGTCATTCAGTAAACCAAGTCCAGTTGCTCATACAAGAAAATGATAAACTATATTTGGGTGCATGCTCTCTCTCTTTTTCTCTCTGTCTCTGTCTCTCTGTGTGTGTGTGTGTGTCTCTCTCTCTCTCTTTCTCTCTCTCTCTCTCTCTGTCTCTCTCCCTCTCTCTCTCTTTCTCATAGACACACATAAGCAATTCTAGGGAAAAAAATCTGCACTTCAATGGAAAATGATGCAATCTCCAGCAAGCAACTTTCTAGGGTTATCTGCTTTTGATTCTCTGGGAGTTATTCTACTGCTCTGTAAATTATAAGTAACCGAAAGCAATGCAAAAGCATTCTAGTCTATAAAGATGCAAATTATGTCCTGTTCAGCAGAGGTTCCACTGACTCCCTACACCCTCCCATCTCACTGTCCATAAAGCTAGAATTACTTCCTTTTCAATATTCATTTCACTATTCTGGATATGTAAATGTGTGAGTTCTTTGGATTACTCTTTGAACTAGTTATAGTATTCTGCTTTGTTCCCTCATTTAATTAATGAGTTAAGTAGAATCTTTAACACACATTCCTTCTACATATGCATGAGAGCCAAAAGTTGTTTCTGAAAGTTATCTTTGAATACAATCCATCGATCACCAAGTCCTAGGTATTTTATCCTCTAGCTAACCCTGGAATATCTTTATGTCTGTGTAGGGGACTGCCACCCTAATCTAAGCCACCATTTTCCGGATTTCAGAGGTCTCCCTGTCTCATTCTTACTGTTCTATAATCCAATTTCTACATAATATCTGGGGTGATCTTTGAAACACTAATCTGACCACATCACTCCTCTACTTAAAGCATTTCTCCCAGCCTGTAATCACGCGCCTTTGTGAGGCTGAGATGAGTGGATTGCCTGAGCCCGCGGGTTCAAGACCCGCCTGGGCAGCAAGACCTCATCTCTACAATAAATCAAAAAACCAGCCGGGCGTGGTAGCGCATGCCTGTAATTCCGGCTACTTGGAAGGCTGAGGCGGAAGGATCGCCGTAGCCCAGCAGGTCGAGGCTGTGGTGGCCGGGAGCAGCCACTGCACTCCGGTCTGGGTGACAGAGTGAGACTCCAACTCAAAAAAAAAAAAAAAAAAAGCATTTCTGTGGCTGCCCTGTAGCTTTTAGGGTAAAAACCAACATCTTAATAAGATATTCCAGAACCTGCAAGACCTTATTTTGCTGCTTTCTTTGTTTATATTCTTCAAGTATAAATATACGTCCTCCAGTAAATATGCATTTTTAGTGTAATAAAAAAAGTAAATGTGTTATTTTGAAAAATAGATTAATGTAATCAGAATCTGCCGTGAACTGCTCAGACCATTCTTGCCACACACAGGAAACCATTCCCTGGTCAGTACAAAGTTGACCAGTATTGAGAATGGCAGCACTAAAAGAGAAAAGTTATGCATGCTTTTCCCTCTCCCCAGTGGCTTTCTCTTCTCCAGAGCAGAAGCACTGCAAAAAGAAGCCATAAGCACTTATATTTATATATCTAGCTTCAACTTCTAACTTCTAACGTCATAGGAAAAAAACAAGCACACTACTCTAAAGAAAATACCAGAAAATCTAAAATATTGGGTGAGCATTCTACTTTTTAAAAAATCGGGAGTAGATATCATTCTACTTATTCAACAAATATTTACTGCGAGCCTAACATGTGCAAAGCACTATTTAGATATGAGAGAGATACAGTTGGTAAACAAAATAAAGAAAATGGGCTATCTTTATTGAACTTACAGATGATCAACAAGATATATATGCTTACATGCCTGAGTATATGCATTTTATATTATGTCAAGTAATATTATGCACCATGAAGAGAAATAAACCAAGGAAAGTTATAGAAATTGCTAGTGGTAGGTAGTGAAATGTTTAAATGGGAGATCAGGGAAGTTCTCACAGAGAAAGTAACACTTGAGCAAAGACCTAAACGAGACAAGGGCATCAACAGAGAAGATGTGGGGAGAAGAGGGCTCTCGGCAGAAGAAGCAAGTGGGCCTTGAGACAGACAAATATGTGGCATGATGAAAGAAAAAAGAGGCCAGAAGAAAGGTAGAAAAGTCAGGGATGGCAGGGTGGCGAGGGTGGGTCAGAGTGGGCAGGCCTTAATGAGTCTTACTATACTGGGCTTTTTCTCCAACTGAGATGGAAAGTGAGATGAAGAGTTTTGAATGAAACTCATATAATTCAACTTATATATTTACACTGTAGTCCTTTCCCTAAAGGTCATACTCTGAGATTGACAAATCTGGCCATGGGATGGTACTTGGAACAGATCCATACAAGCTTACACATAAAATTGGTTAAATGTAGTCTGTCTTGGAGGAAGTCTATAAGTTACTGTAGGGAAGGAAACCAGTTAGGAGGCTGTTACAATGAACCATATGGAGGTGATGGGGACGTGGACTGGAATGGAAGTGGAAAAGGAGTGAGAAGTGTTAGAATCTAGATATTCTGAAGTTATAATCAAGAGGTACTGATAGGATTGAATATAGGGTGAAAGCAAAAAAATAATCAAGGATAATGCCAAGATTTTTAGCTCAAGCAAGTGGAAGGATGGCATTTCCATTAGCTGAGAAAGCTTGAAAAGGACCAAGTTTACTACAGAGGATGTGGAATTTGGTGATGAATACATGCCTATGGAATGTATAAGTTTATATAGACATTATATTACTAAGAATAATTAATAGTCAGTTATGTATACACTGCATATATAAGCCTGTATATACAAGGTTTTATTGTACTTTTAGAACAAATTAATAAAACTATTTTCTAATAATACTATCGTCCCTATATGGCTACTGTGAGAATTGAATAAATAGTGCATTTAAAGTACTTAGCACATTGCTTGGTATATAGTTAAGCACTCTGTAGAGGTTAGGCATTCACATCATACCTGGGTATGCAAACAAGAACAACATACATTTTGTTTCCTTCATTAACTCATTAAGTCTGCAAATATCTACTGAGCACCAACTACCTTCCAGACACTGCTCTATGCACTGGGGAATCAGCAGTGTACAAAGCAAAGTCATCAAAGTTCATTTTCTAGTGTACAGAGACAAACAGCCAAGTATCCCACACCCTCGCCCTGGCATGTGGTAATAATTATTATAGACCACCTCTACAGAATATTGTTATTTTGTAGTATGCACCCAATAAGCATTTGGCAAAGTTACAAAAAAAAAAAAAAATCTCACTGGAGCTTCCAAAGAGGTGTCTCAGTGATCACCAAACCAAAATCATCAAATCCAAGTTCTAATGTCTTACCCTAGTCTTATAAAATCTGATCCCTGCTTCTTTGCTGGACTTCATCTCCTACCATTTCCTGCTTCTCTCATGACAAGTCAGCCTCCAAATGCTATGTTCTTCTTTGATCAAAGATGAGATAATATTCCAGAACTCTCCTCCCTTGTAGTTCATATGGCTGACTGCTTTTCTTTCTTTAGGTCTTAGGTAGAATTTCTGTATCAGTTAGCTACAGTCGCATAACAAATCACCTCAAGCATAGCATCTTAAAACAACAACCATTTGTCACTTCTCAAGAATATAACAGTTGACTGGGCAGTTCTGCTGACCGGACCTGGCTTCCTTAATCATGGCTGGGTTCATTTACAAGTGAGGAGTTGAGTCACGGGTTGTCCTAAGGTATCCTGGGGTAACTCAGCTCAGGATCATGGTCTCTGATCCTGTAGCAGGCTCTCTGGGGCTTATTCTCCTGAAGCAATCACGAGCCCAAGAGGGCAAGCAGAACTTGTACATGTTTTTTGTTGTTTAACTATTCTTTCTATGAAGATAACGATGGATTCACATGCAATTGTAGCAAACACAACAGAGAAAACCTGTATGCCCTTTACCAGTTTCCCCTAGAGGAAACATCTTATAAACTATAATACACCATCACAGCCAGGATATAGACATTGATACAGACAAGATACAGAACAATGTCAATCGCCACAGGGATCCTTCACTTGGCCTTTCATCACCACGAACCACATCCAGTCCTGTGCCCTCCTTAACCCCTGGCAACCACTAATCTGTTCTCCTTTTATAAAGTTTTGGCATTTCAAGAATGTCATATAAATGTAATTATACAGTATGTAGCCATTTGGGTTTGGCTTTTTTTAACTCAGCATAATTCTCTGCAGATTCATCCAAGTAGTAGTATTCCACAGTATTAATCGATCAGAGTTTATCAATTCACTCACTGAAGGATATCTGAGTTGTTTCCACTTTCTAACTATTATGAAAAAAGTTGCTATAAACATTCACGTACAAATTTTTGTATGAATATAAGTCATCATTTCTCTGGGATAAACCTTACTACCCTTCATATAATTTTACTCTTACTGGTTTTTAATTAGCTTAAATATTTCCTCCACATATATTTAAACTATCACAGTGTTATAATTTTTGCTTCAACCATCAAACATAATTTAGAAAACTTAAAAGGGGAAGGAAAACCTACTATATTTACCCATATTTTTTCCTACTCAGTTCCTCCTTTCCTCCTTGTGTTCCAAGTTTCCTTCTTGTATCATTCTTTTCTGTTTAGAAATCTTTCACTAATTATTATTTTAGGGTAGATCTGCTGGTGATACATTGTCTTTGTTTTCCTTCATCTGACAATGTCTCAATTTCCCCTTCATTCATGAAGGTCATTTTCACTAGGTATGAGATTCTGTGTTGACTGTCCTTTTTATTTTAGCACCTGAAAAGTAAATTTCCTTCTGCTGACTCCTTTCAGCCATTATTTCTTTGAGTTTAGCAAGTCCTCACTTAGCGTCATTAATAGGTTCTTGGAAACTGTGACTTTAAGCAAAACAGGCCAAGAAACCAATTTTTTTTTTTTCTGTCATGAGTATAATGAGATGGTGTTATTCAAAGACCTGCTGTATATCATTTCCCTTAAAGTCACCATTTCCAAGAATCTATGGCTGGTGTTAAGCGTGAACTTTCTGTACTTTTGCAGCTCCATACCTCTCTTCTCTCCTCCTGGGCTTTGATGACATGAATGTTAGATCTTCTGTTCTAGTCCCAAAGGTCCCTGAAACTCTGTGAATTTTTCCCCAGTCTATTTTTTCTCTGTTACTTCAACTGGGTAATTTCTATTGTTCTATTTTTCCTCTGTTCTGTTTCATTCGGCTGTTGAGCCCATCTGATTGCAGTTACTATATTTTTCAGTCCTAAAATTTCCATTAGATTCTTCTTTACATCTTATTTCTTTGGGGAAAAATTTCTATTTCTTTACTGAGATTTTCTTTTTTTTTCATGTTTTCAGCATGATTGTAATTGCTCACTGGGGCATTTTTATCAAGGCTCCTTTCGTATATTTTTCAGATATAATCCTATCACCTCAGTGTTGGCATCCTTTGTTTGAGATCTTGCTGATTCTTGGGATAATGAGTAATTTTTATTGAAGCATTTGGAGTATTATGTTATGGGATTATGGATCTTAATTAAATCAGTTTCAATTGGATTTATCTGATACTGCTGCAACAGGAGAAGTGGTGAAGAAGTGTGCCTCCCTTTTACTGCTCCTAGAAATCCAGGCACCCTGACCTCTTTGGAATTACTGATACTTGAGAAGGTCCCTCACTATTGCTGTGTAGAGGTGGTAGGAGTTCTGTCTCCTCACATGATCTCCACTGACTTCACCTTGAGGGTGATATCATTGCCACTGGATGATGTTGACTCCACTAGGTCTCCTCTGATACCACCCCAGAGGGGAGGGGAAGAAGAACCTCATTACTGCTGGGTGGGAGTAGAAGTTGAGGCTTCCCACGTGCTCTCTACAGATACCATGGTGGGAAGAAGGGCTTGTTACCTACAGGTGCAAATGAAAGTCTTAGCTCCCTACTTGGCCTTCTTGGGATAGGATGGGGCCATAGTCTCTTCTTTAGTGTCTGGATGGTATAAAGCAGCTATTATCTAAAAGCTTTCTACATTGCTAGATTGCCTCATTTCTCCTGGTACTTTGACCATAGAGAGCAGGATTTTGTTGGTGCTTTTTATGTTTGTTTGTGCCTGTTGGAGTTTCTGTTGCTGGCTTCTTCAGCTTCCACATGTGGGATATATCAGGCAACAGTTAGTTGCCTAACTTCTCTCCAGTCTTTCAGAGTCTTCTTAGGTTTGATCTGTATATAGTGTCCCGTTTTTATAGTTTTGACAGGAGGAATAGGGAAAAGCACCTGAAAGTGTAAGTCTGTGAATGCTTTTATAAGCCTTTGTGTCAAGTTTGCGAATATTTCATCTCACGTGGTTAAGTACAAAGTCAGAGTGAATGGGGACAGTAAAGTCAAAGAACAAAGATTATGAAAGTAATTGAAGCCCTGAACGCATTCACATTCTACCATGATGTCACATTCTCAGAGAAACTTTCCCACCTAGCAAAATCTAAAGTCCCTCCCAGGCCTCTACAATCTGACTTCTAATCAATGTCTGAAGTTAGTTTGCTTACTGATTTGTCTGCAGTTTTTACTTTTACCTTTCTTCCTTAAAATATAAAAAAGCATTATATTCTATCTTAATCGCTTTGAATCCTCAAAGCCTAGAAGAGCATCAAGTTCTCATTTCTTTATTTTTAAATGGTTAAGTGAATCTACAAGTGAATAAATAAATGAATGGGAAAAAGTCATACTAAAAACTCATGAGATTCCCAGCATTTTATAAATGATCCCCGGATCAAAACGCCTCAAAGTAGACCTAACATTTCCATTTTAACCTTAACATTTGTATAGAAGAGAGCTTTAAAAGAAAAAAGAAAAAACCAAGTTGAGTAGACAACGAACATTCAAATCATATTGAGAGACAATGTTTTCAAAGAAACATCCTTTTAAACAATTATCTAGGCCAGATTCGGTGACTCAGATCCCAGTACTTTGGGAGTCAGAGGCAAGTGGATAGCCTGAGCCCCCGGGTTCAAGACCAGCCCAGGCAACTTGGCAAGACCTCATCTCTACAACAAATCAAAAATTAGCCGGGTGTGGTAGTGCGCGCCTGTAGTTCTGGCTACTTGGAAGATTGAGGCGGAAGGATAACCTGAGCCCAGCAGGTCAACGCTGGGGTGGCCGTGAGTATGCCACTGCACTCCAGCCTGGGTGACAGAGTGAGACTCCAAACTCAAAAAAAAAAAGAAAAAAAAAAAAACCAATTATATAAAACATTTTTCCTTAAAAAGGTCATTCCACAAAATGCTATGTTTTATACCATAGAGAAGGCCTCTGGTGGCCATTTGTCACATCAACGATTTCAAACATCAGTGGGTTCTGTTCAAAACACACAGACCCTCAAGACAAATGCATTTCCGTATAGACTAAAACAAAGATATTCCTATAACAAGAAATAAGGTCTAACAAAATTGGAGAGATATATCTCTCTCGGCTGTGGCACCAAAAAATAAATCCTAAATTAGGATGTTTGCATTAGAAATACCTGTTCAGAAATTGAATCACTGTAATGATTTCAGAAAATAAATAAATAAAAATAAAAACATTTCATCAAGGCTCAGTCCTCCAAACTCCACATTATTGGAGCAATACTGAGTAAAAGACATTCTGTGAGAAGGTTCAGTACAGAAAATTAGAATGTCACTCTCTAGGAAAGAAATGAATTACATGGTTGAGAAAGCACTCTTACACACACACACACACACAGAACTGATGTTGCCAGAAAAGGGCAGAGGAGTGAAGAATAAGTCATGTGATTAAAAATGTCTAAGCCCAGAATCCAAGAGAAGGAAACCTGGGTGGCCAAAGAGGAAACAGTTGCACATTTTTATGGACAACTTACAGGAAAGAATATGTCTTCAAAATCTGTTCTTGTTGTGAAAAGATGTGAAATGGACTATATCTGCAACGTGTTTGCTTTTGTTGTTGTTTTGTTTTAGGGGTGAGAAATATTAAACACTGTCAGCACGCTATTTATAATACATCATCATCACCATCCTCCTCATGGATCTTGACTCCTCACTGTCTGACAGTCATTCAACTAAGAATTTTCTCATGTACTTTTTTTTCCTTTCTTTCATTTAGATTCGGGGGTGCACATGTGTGTTACATGGACATGTTGCATAGTGGTGAGGATTGGGTCTCAGATGACCCATTCTCCAGACAGTGAACACCAGGCCCCCCATGGATAGCTGGTTTTTGGTTTTGTTTTTGAGTTGGAGTCTCACTTTGTCGCCCAGACTGGAGTGCAGTGGCCGCTCCCGGCCACCGCAGCCTCGACCCGCTGGGCTCCGGCGATCCTTCCGCCTCCGCCTTCCGAGTAGCCGGAATTACAGGCGCGCGCTACCACGCCCAGCTGATTTTTTGATTTATTGTAGCGATGAAGTCTCGCTGCCCAGGCGGGTCTGGGACCCGCGAGCCCAGGCAATCCACTCACCTCAGCCTCCCAAAGGCGCGGGATTACAGGCTGAGCCACCGAGCCCGGCGGGGATAACTTCTGAACCCTACATGCACTTTCTTACATGAGCGTCATCCAAGATGTGTGAGCTGGGGCCTATTAATGTATACTTTATACAGATGAAACAACTAAGACTCAGAGACTTAAGCAACATGAGTAATGTCACACAGTTAATACATTGCGGAGTCAAGACTTGAAATCAGGTCTGATTCCCATGTCCCGCTCTGTACTCTCAGCTCAAATCCCCAACATTTGATCCAAAGCAAATACTCAAGTCCATCCATTTTTTAAAATGGGTAGTCCAGACATAATGACTATTTTCTTTTTTAATTCATTCTTCAGGGACTGAATTTACTCCTGACAATAAAGTGATACTTTATAAGTCATTAGAAGAATAGTCAAAAATGAGGTGATTACCAAAAATAAGTTATAGTAAGGTAGCTGTCCATGAATATTGTTGCTTGAAAACAGTAATCAGCATCTGTGGAACATATTTTCTCTAAAATTACAATATCAACATAACTTTCATATTTTTAATTTGGGCTTTTTCTTAGAAAAAGCAATAATTTATTTTCTGTAATCAATCAAATAATACACAATGATTAAATATAAAAACAATATCTGGGCACAGTGGCTCACACCTATAATTCCAGCACTCTGAGAGACTAAAGCAGGAGAATCGCTTAAGGTCAGGAGTTCAAGGCCAGCCTAAGCAACATAGCAAGACTCTATCTTTACAGAAAAATTAGCTGAGTGTGATGGCACACACCTGTAGTCCCAGCTACTCGGGAGGCTGAGGTAGAAAGATCACCTGAGCCCAGGAGTTTGAGGTTGCAGTGAGCTGTGATCACACCACAGCCTGAGAGACAGAGCAAGACCTTGACTCTTTTTTAAAAAAGTTTGCTATATCAAAAATTTAATATTAAGAGGAGTACAGCTCAAGGTCTAAAATGAGAAACTTGGGATAAAATCAAGGTAAAAAAAAAAATATTACCAGTTTGCTTTGAGCAAATAATTTACCCTTAACTTACCCTTTTGAACTTCAGTTTTTTTTTTTAATCTGTGATATGATGAAAACAGTACAACATAACTCACAGGTTTGTGCACAAGTTACCCAATACTTAATGCTCCATAAGGGATCGCTATTATTTTGTTCTTTATATATTATTTTTCTAATTGCATGTTTTATTATTTTATTATTACTGTTACTATTAATTTAATTTAAATTGGTCAGGAAAAATATCTAAATCTCAAGTTATTGGAATGCTGTGAAATGGCCTTTTTGCTGTAATCATCCAGTTCATAAAAGCAATCTACATCAGAGTGACACAGGATTATAAATGATGAACACTACTCCTGTATGCTGAGATCAATCATCTGGGGGTGGTGTTGCCCTCCAGAGCGCATCTGATGTCTGCAGACATTTTTGGTTATCACTACTGGAAGAGGGGTTGCCATAGGCACCTACCCAGTGGGTAGAGATCAGGGATGCTGCTATACATCCCACAATGCACAGGACAGCCCCCACCAAAAAATTTCCTGACCCAAAATGTCAATAGTGTTGAGGTGGAAAAAAGGAAGATTTTAGGTAAAGATGAATATTCTCAAAATTAAAGCCTTTATCCCAGATTTATAAGGAATAATTGATCAGATTTGGTCTCCCGGATGAAGCAATGTACAACCAATTTCAAAATGCAGTAAAGCAAAACAAAATGTTTGTCATGTTGGAAACCAAACATCAAGATGACAGAACATTTTCATTAATGTGGAGAAGAATGCTTTACAGTCAAGTAGACACAGATACCAACTTGTTTATCAAGCCAAGACATGCTGCTTGTCGCAGGAGAAGATATTCAAAACTTCAAAGAATTTTCAAACTCAGGGAGCAGCAATAACTTTTGGGTTCAGAGGTCTGGACAAAGCCCGAAGAAATGCCACCCAGACAGCAGGTCTCTGGGCCTCCCGGCATCTTGCCCAGACTTGAGCCTGGTTAGAAAAATCACTGTCAACCACCCAGACAAGGGAAATAGTAGAAAAAGTGACACAGCGAAGATCAATCAGTACGAAAAGAAATACAACACAGGCTGTGAACAGCAGCAGTCCCTGCACACAAAGCCTCAAGTCTGCATGTAACTTACAAGACTTCTGCCAAGCTATGGAGACATACCTACCTCCAGTCGCCCACACCACAGGACTCTTTTCTTTCCTGAAACCACCCCCACCTTCTTTCTTGCACCTGAGTACAATGCTGCTGTGTGGAACAACCTTCCCATTCCGCAATCTTCTACCCGGCTACTGATCTTTCATGCATCACGTTACTTCCTTGAGGAATCTTTCCCTAATTCCTTCTCTGTATGTACAGAGCGTACAGAGAAACATATACAATGAAAATCAAGACTACAGCATCAGGAGCCCACCTGCCTAGGTTCAAATGTTACTCCCAAAAGGTAAATGTTGTGTGGCCTTGGGCTAGTGACTTAACCTCTGTTTTCTCTGGGATAACTGTAATGGTATCTATATCACTGAGTTGTTGAGTGAATCAAATGAGTTACTGCATTTAAAGCACCTTAGAACAATGCCTGACACATAATAAGAGTTTAATAAATGATAGATATTCTTACAAGACTGCACCCTCCAGAAGTGGAGGGTATTTGCTACAGGCTTTATTGCTGTATCATCAGCTGTAGTTCAAGGCTCATCATATTGTAGCCACTCAATAAATAATTGCTGCACAAAGGAATTACGTGGGAGGCCCCTCTTATCTACACCCAGAGCACCTTGACCTTCCTCCACCATGAACAAACTATACTTCATGGTAATTGTTTAATCGTCCCTCTTTAGACTGCATGTTCTGTGAGGGGCAGGACTTTCTTTGTGCACTACTCTATAGTAATTGGAGCATGGTGAGCATACAACAAAACAGTTCCCAAGTAGAATGAAGAAATAAATGAGTACCTAACTGAAGAATAAATAACATTGCCAGTAGAGTCAGCCGCATTCATATAAATTCCTTCTTTGTTTTTCTTGAAACTTGTGTCTGTAAAGTTTTACTGGAATTGCCTTTGCTTTTTCAAAGGATATAAAAAAAGTGAAAGCATTTTTTGCTGGAAACTAATTGGAGCCCAACTCATCCAGAACGTTGTCTCCAATAGTAATACATGGAGGCGAGAGACTCATTCAACTTCTATCTTCTTTGTATTCTAAGCCAAAAGGAAGCTGGTGGGAAGCTGTTGAATACTGTAAGACCCTGGAATGGCATTCTTACTCTGGTTCATTATGAAATGAAAAAAAGTCAATGATTTCTTTCCCCTATAATGTCAATTTATCCTCAGGTGTCCTATCTATAGTGGATTTTACCCAAATTCAACTAAAATTGAAAAGTTTCCCTAGTCATAGAGTAGGTTCTCACACTTTTAGTCTTTGGGAGCTCTGGGGTCCTAAAACTAGAATTAAAGTTGACTGAAGACTCATCTGAGTGAGAACTCCAAGCTCCAGTGGGATGCTTTTCCAATACCATGCAATGGGCAAAAGTAGAGTGACACTAACACAAAAATCCAAAATATAATTTCATAGACTTAGCAGGGTGGACCCCAAATTTGCCTCTAAGTAAGTAACATAATACAAACTTAGTAAGTTGCAAATAGCAGTCTTCATAAGCTAAAACAAACCAATTATTATTGATTTTCTTCAATATTCATTGTAGCTCTATTTGTAATAGCAAAAGATTTGAAACAGCTGTAATATCCATCATTAGGAGACTGGTGAAATAAGACTACCATGGAAGATGATGCAGTTGTTAAGAAGACTGAAACAGCTCTGCACCTACCAATACAAACTGATTTCCTCCAAGAAAGACTGGCAAGTAAACAAGCAAAGTGAATATCTAAAAGAAATTAAAACATACATCTGCACAAAAAATTCATACCCAAATAACCATAGCAACTTTGTTCATAATTGTCAAAAAGTAGGAACCATCCAAATGTGCTTTAAGAGATGAATAGATTAACAAAATGTGGTCCATCCATACAGCAAAATATCATTTAGCCTATCACAGAAACAAAGAACTGAGTACCACATGTTCTCACTCATTAGCAGACCCTGAATATTTACCATAATACAATAAGAAAGGAATTGGCAGTAGCCAGAGAGGGAGGGGGGTGCACATAACATCAATAAGGGTACCTGATTTCAAACCAGGTGAAATTTGAACTAAAGGGAAGTTCAAACTCTACCTATACAATGGCCACTTGTATACCTAAATCTGAATTGTGCCCCACATCTTTAAAATAAAAAATTTTAAAAAGAAATAAAGTACTGATGTATGTTACAACATAGATGAACCTTAAAAAACATAGTACTAAGTGAAAGAAGTCAATCAAAAGACCACATATGGTTTGATTCCAATTGAATGAAATGTCCAAAAGAAGTGTAACCAAGAATCTCCATTTCAGTCATGTGAATGGTTTTAAGCCTTTTTCTCTCATAACCTACACTTTAAAGATTTTTTTTTTCCTTTCTAATCTAATTGTGCACTCACTTGAGAAATTCCAAAGGCTATTTCAGAGGCTGACCTTGGAATAACAGATTATGGAGGCCACATGGCAAAATTATCCACTGTTGAGAGGTCACCTTGAGGTGATTAATCTACAAGGTGGCCACAATTGAGAGCGTATCAGCTAGCTCTCCAGGTGGACAATTCAAGATAGCCATCAAAGTAAGATCAGCTCCCTGTGCCACTCAAAAGATACTTCTCATTCCATTCTTTCCTTTTCAAATCCCCTATCCTCAGCCTAAAATTCTGAAATGGTTTTTCTGAGGCATAAGCCTGGCTAGTTTCCCATCTGCCAGCTTTTAGAATAAAATCACCTTCCTTCCACTACATCTCGTGCTTGTCATTTTAGCCTGCAAGCGATGAGCCGCAGAACTTGCTATGAGCAACAGAAGCAAATCCCTAGAAACATTAAGTAGATTAGCGGTTTCCAGAAATTAAAGGAAGGGAAAATGGGAGGTGACTGCTGTTTCTTGTTTGTTTTTTATTATAAAGATGTGGGGTACAATTCAGGGTTAGGTATACAAACGTTGATTATGCAGGTATGCTTGTTG
>NW_007247443.1:151586-153480 GCF_000164805.1 Carlito syrichta
CCTGACAGTTTCCCACTACTCACAATCCCTTTCTTATAGTATTATAATAATTGACTACTGTTAATGTATAGGGGATTTCTCCTTGGAGTGATGAAAAAAATTCTAAAATCTTAGATTTTGATGACCGTTACAAAATTCTATGAATATGCTAAAAAATTGAATTATGCACTTTAAAAAGGTGAATTTGATGGTATGTGAATCATATCCCAATAAAGCTGCTACTTAAAAAAATCACCCTTTTAGATTTGTGACGGGAGGTAAAATTCAAAATAATTTTATAGAATATCTGGCACATGATGTGCCAGCAACAGAATCATCCCCGTCTCACATTTATGGAGCATTTACTAAGGGCCAGTCACCTGATCAACATTATCTTCTTCAACTCTTACAACAATTCCATGATGTAGAGAAGAACTATTAGTGCTACTACCATTTCAGAAGTGAGAAACTGAGCTGGGTTCAGTGGCTCAGCCTGTAATCCTGCACCTTGGGAGGGTGAGGTGAGTGGATTGCCTGAGCCCGCGGGTTCGAGACCCACCTGGACAACTTGGCGAGACCGTATCTCTATAATAAATCAAAAATTAGCCGGGCGTGGTAGCGCATGCCTGTAGTTCCAGCTACTTGGAAGGCCGAGGCTGAAGGATCGCCGGAGCCCAGCAGGTTGAGGCTGCGGTGGCCGGGAGTGGCCACTGCACTCCAGTCTGGGTAACAAAGTGAGACTCCAACTCAAAAAAAAAAAAAAGAAGTGAGAAATTGCGGTTTTGTATATTCAAATTGCAATTAAAGAGCCTTTCTGATTCAGGAACACATGTTCTTTTACACTGGAATATACTACTTCAATAAAGCATTCAATATATTTTAGTCTTTTCAGTATAATTGCATCTATCCTCTGTAACGCCCAAAGGCCTTCTGCATTTCACTGATTAAGAGGCTAAATAGCAGCTAATAATAGGTACTTGTCATTTCAATTGTATCTCTGCAAATAGTTTCAATAGAGATTAAAAAAAAAAAAAAAAAGAGCCTGAAATCCAAACTGTGTAAGCACCTGGTTGTTTAACTCTGTTCAGGACCCAGTATGGGGTTATAAGGAAGGCAATCCATTCAGAAATGCAGATGCTTTAACATTAAAAAGTAAGTCCAGTCTGTTATATGATAATCCAAATGAAAGCTAAGAATAGTTAAAAAAAAAAAAAAAAGTCCAACACAAACACAAAGGTGAAAACAACAGATGTTGAATACTGTTAAAGGAGGAAGGGAGAGAGGAGGGATAAGGGGAACAAAATAAGGGGAACAAAACCGTGTCCACTACCAGGGGGACAGAGGGCTCTCTAGAAGCCCAAATCTCACCTACACGCAATTTACTACATTATTTTATTATTTCATTTTTGAGTAGGAGTCTTACTCTGTCACCCAGGTTGGAGTGCAGTGCTCAAGGCTACTGCAGCCTTGACCTGCTGGGCTCAGGCGATCGATCCTACCTCCTCAGCCTTTCAAGTAGCTGGATCTATCGGCATGAGCCACCACACCGGGTTAATTTATTGATTTATTGTAGAGATGAGGTCTCTCCATGTTGCCCAGGCTGGTCTCGAATCCATAGGCTCTTGCAAACCTCTCGCCTCTGCCTCCTAAAGTGCTGGGATTACAGACACAAACCACCGTGCCCAGCCCACAATTTACTTGTATAGTTAATTCTCACTTGTACGCTATAACTCTAAAATAAAAAAGTTTTAAAGGGATTACAGAAATGTATATGAAGGGGAGGACCCAAAAAAGCTGGAACTTATTTATTAAAAAATTGTGTGTTAGCTGGGCTCGGTAGCTCAGCCTGTAATCCCGTGCTTTGGGAGGCTGAGGTGAGTGGATTGCCTGAGCCCGAGGGTTCGAGACCTGCCTG
>NW_007247443.1:153580-185267 GCF_000164805.1 Carlito syrichta
AAAAAAAAAAAAAAAAATTGTGTGTTTGTTCTTACATGTTTAAACTTCAGTCACCTTCAAAATACTCTCTGTTGGATACAATACACCTATCAAGACACTTTTTCCACTACTCAAAACAGTTTTTGAACTCGTCAATTTTGATGCCTTTTACTGCTTCTGCTGTTTTTTGTTTCACCATTTCCACACTGGCAAAATATTCCCCTTTGAGGACTTTTTCATCTGGGGAAAGAAAATAAATCACTCAGAGCAAGATTGGGTGAATAGTAAAGGTGAGGCACAGGGGTCACGCCGTTTTAGTCAAAAATTGCTGAACACTAAGCACAGTTTAGGCAGATGTGCTCGTAAATCACCCGTCATGAAGTGGGAAAACGTGTTGAAGGAATCTCCAAGAAAAAATTCACTGAAGCCTAACGCAGCCTCTCACAACAGGGCTAGCAGGAAACACTGATGCTGATGAGTTCCTAGAACACTTACCTAGTGGAGGAATCCTGTACTACAAGGGATCCACCCTCCAAAGGATAATAGGCAAGCCCGGGTTTGGTGGCTCAGCCTGTAATCCCGCGCTTTGGGAGGCCGAGGTAAGTAAATTGCCTGACCCCACGGGTTTGAGACCTGCCTGGGCAACTTGGTGAGACCTCATCTCTACAATAAAATAATAATAATAATAATAATAGGCTAAATAAATAATTGATTGATTTGGCCAAAAAAAAAGGTAGCTCCAAGCAAGAAATACAACTATCATTTCTATTATGCCACTAATCTTGGACTCATAGGTTACCACAACTTCACTTGTATTTTTGTTTTTTCTTTAATATATGCATTTCTCAGCTTTGTTTTGTTAACTGATCAATTTACAATGCAACAATACAGGCATGTACAAAGAAGAAAATGGAAGATGCCCTGCCCCTCATCTCTGAGGTGGTCACTTTAGCAGTACTAAAAAGTTGCCTCCCAAAAACCATGCTCTTATTCAATAGTAACAAAACCCTGGACAGTGTGCCATCTGAGAGATTGTGTTTTCTCGGCTTCCGGGTGAAACCAGGTGACTAAATCCTGGGCAAGGAGATATAAGAAGTTTTTGTGAGCTTTCTAGGAAGGCCTTTTAAAATGGAAGGGAATAAAATTACCTTACCCTTTTGCCTTTCCTCCTTTTTCTGACCTTTAAGATACAGGATGTAAGGAGCGCCAACAGCCATCTTGGACCATGAGGTAACCTCTAGGCAGGAAACCATAGACTAGAATGATGGGTTAGAAGAAACTGGGTTTTCTGTTAACCACGGAACTATCATATAAACTTTGACTTCTTTTCCATAAAAGAAAACTAAACAACCTTAATAAGCCAATATTATTCTGAATTTGGGGGTGTATGCAGCCGAACTTAATTCAAATAGAGATATGATTCGACCTATTTATGCATAAATGTGTGTGTATTTTGTTTAAAAAAAAAACCAGAGAATCACATCAAGTATGTATTATGTCCCCTGACATTCTTTACTTTCCCATTAGAAAGCAAATCAAGGGCATCTTTCCACTAAAATATGCATAGTCAGCCAGGCTCAGTGGCTCAGCCTGTAATCCCAGCTCTTCGGGAGGCCGAGGTGAGTGGATTGAATGAGCCTGAGGATTCGAGACACGCCTGGGCAACTTGGCGAGACCTCACCTCTACAATAAATCAAAAATCAGCCGGGTGTGGTAGCGCGCACCTGTAGTTCCAGCTACTTGGAAGGCTGAGGCGGAAGGATCGCGGAAGCCCAGCATGTCGAGGCTGCAGTGGCTGGGAGCGGCCACTGCACTCCAATCTGGGTGACAGAGTGAGACTCCAACTCAAAAATAAATAAATAAAATAAAATATGCATAGTCCTATATCTTTTTAATGAAAATGGGTTTGCTCCAGGTAATTCTGAAAAAAATACAGTTTAATTTAATTACATGGCTCTAGGGGACTTCCAGAAGTTGAACATCTTCTTTGTGTTTCTAAGTTTTGAGGGTTTTTTTGCTTTGTTTTGTTTTGTTTTTTACTATTTATCTATCTATTTTTCAGTTTCTATTGTAGGGATATACCATCATTTATGTATCTTAAAGACTACTGGCGGACACAAAGTGTTTCCCTGTATTACTTTACCCTTTGTTAAATTCTTTTTCATATGCCCTTTCTCGAAAGAAAATCTATTTCTATTCAGTTCCATTTTCCCATAGCACTGAGTTTTACTTTCTTCTTAAAGAATCAACTTTGATTTCCAGCTTCCATTTTGGAAAACTGACAACAACAAAAAACCCTTGGGGTTGGCATCCCCCACAAAGGGTACTGCAGCATATACCACCTAAAAAGGCTCCAACCTTAGAGGTTTGCCCTTGGATTTGAATTTAGCTGTGGATGCCATGACAACATATGGTTCTGTGAAAAAAGCGAGCTGAGGGCTGTTTCCTGGGACAACCAGGGAATTGCAAGTGTGAAAAAGCTTCATGAAATTCTAAGCACAGCAATATACACTTAAAATGTATCTTCACTGGTCAAACCACAAAATAGCTATTAATTGTTAGGGAGGAAAATAGTGAACAGAAAGAAAAAAAAAACTTTTTTTTTTTTTGAGTTGGAGTCTCACTCTGTCGTCCAGACTGGAGTGCAGTGGCCGCTCCCGGCCACCTGGGCTCCAGAGATCCTTCCGCCTCAGCCTTCCGAGTAGCCGGAATTACAGGCATGCGCCACCACACCCAGCTGATTTTTTGATTTATTGTAGAGATGAAGTCTCACTGCCCAGGCGGGTCTCGAACCCGCGGGCTCAGGCAATTCACTCACCTCAGCCTCCCAAAGGCGCGGGATTACCGACTGAGCCACCGAGCCCGGCAAAAAAAACTTTTAAAGTAGCCATTCTCAGAGAGAAGCAAGTTCTAAACCAAAGATCCTGAAATTTACCATTGGAATTAGAATTCCAATTATACGGGTGAAACAGACCTCATATATCATTCAAAGACCAAATCCATGTTTTCAGGCAAGTTGCTCAAACTTTCAATTTTAGGCAGAAATATTAATAAAAGAAATTCTATGAACTGCTCTTTCTGCCAAAAAAGTACAATTATCTCAATGTTTTTATCAGACCTATACAGAAATATCAACTATTTTGAAACTTTTCCCAGTGAAGTTAAAAAAAAAAAAGCAAACTATATCTTAATAAACATTGTCTATGATAACTAAAACTTCATTACTTCATAGACATTACCTGCTTGTGGTAAGCAATTGATCTTATAGCATATCTACCTCTGAATAAGAAATTGTGCTTTTCTCTCCCACTGGTATTCAGAAAGGGTGGAAAAAAGGCTGCTTTTGGATACCAGACAGCCCTGTTTTCTCTGAGAGTTAAGACACAGGAATGCGTATGAAGAGATATTTATGGGCTTGCTCCAAGTAATTCTGAAAAAGCACAGTTTAATTTAATTACATAGCTCTAGGGAACTTCCAGAAATTGGACATCTTCTTTGTGTTTCTAAGTTTTTCTGTTTTTTGGGTTTTTTTTTAATTACATATACTTGGTCTCTGCCAAGCACACACTTGGTTGATAATCAAACCAGGAGTCTGCAGCAAGAAAGTTCAGTTGGAATCCTAAGGAGACATCATGGTTTCCTTAAGTTCTTTAACACCAGACTTGTCAGTCTCCTGTTTTCTTTCACTTGCCAGCCTGCACTCCAGGCAGCCAGCTCTGGAATCAAAGGGAACAAATACATTTCTTTCCTGAATATTCACTAGTCAGGATTCCATGGATGCTGGCGCCAAGCTGTCCTTATCTAGGCTTTGGGGCCTCACCCTTTACAATGCAGAGAAAAGACACCCCTCAGACTCCAACTTAATGAATAGAGGAAGGAGAAAACAGCTTGGCAATTCTGAAATCTGACCTCATGGAACCTAAGAGAGGAATGCAGGAAATGGTTTAAAAAAAAAAAAATTGGTTTGCTTTCACACAGGCTTTTGCTTCCGGGCTGGAGATCAGAGAAGAGTGAACCTTAACTGAGAGAAGCAGCCATATTTAAAGAGTAAAACTTAGGGAGAGAGGTTGCCACCAAAGGGAAACAATGCAGTCTCTAGCTGGGAACTGGTGTGAAAAAATATCACACTCAAGCGTACAATTTTAAAACAAGAAATCGATTTGTTTCTTAACATTTGGTCCCAAATCTGCAGGCAAATCTTCAAAACGAATTGAATCAGCAAATTGACAGCATTAGAAGGCCTAAATACGACTTCTAACAAACCTTTCTATAATTGCAGTGAAGATCAAAGGACTGCCTAAAGTGTCTTTTTAAAACATAATAATTTTAAATTGTAAAAATAGGCAGCACAGCAGAGTTTACTTTCAAATGTATATTCATGACCAATATTTAGTAAGAGCCTCAAAACTGGACTTCTGCATAAACGTAGCCTATTTGCTCTCTCAATGAGTATTGTCTTCATTTTATACATGAAAAATCTTCCAAGAAGTTGAAACAGGCTTTGACATCTCAAAACCAGATTGCAGCTAGATTTTTTTTCATATTCTCTTTTACCTTTGCTATAGGTGTCTCACAACTATTAGCCATGACGAAATAAAGCACAGAAGCAAAAAGTAACAAAAGCACAATGTGTTACTTGCTCATTGAGGCACTTCAATGAATGTTTTTCCTCTTACTTCCTGCATAAATATGTTCAAAGGTTACACATTTGAAAATGAATTATGAATTTTAATGTTCAAGTCCAAAAGAGAATTCATTTCGACCCATACGGTAAATTTCCATTTGTCCCTGTAATATTCCTCTGTACCTCATAGGTAATCAGGTGGCCAATTATAAAGGTTTCCAAGCAACTAAGAGAGCAGGATTCTACCTTCTCCTACTGGAGCTCAAAAGTTTGTTAGAGTGTCACCCTCCCATGGGAAAAACACCTCCTTTCTGGGCAAGATCATACATAATTAGACCCACTATAAATAACCTGGGTGTTCAGAGCAATCCCACTTGGAATATTTAACACGTGATCGGGGCAAAATCTTCTGCCTGCTTTCCCGCCAGACAGTGACTGTTACTCGCTGAGACATCCTCAAATAATGTTTTTCTCCAAAGGGCTGTCCTCTGGCTGAAAACAAATCACAATCAAGAACTACAACACAAACATTGTAAAGAATAACAAAAACTCAACCTTCTCCATTTTCTTTTTAAGACCTGATTTTTAGTCAAAGAAGAACTGGGATAGGTCAGTTTCAGTTATAAACTAAAGAGCATGCTAATTGTCTTTATGCAAATCAATCATTAGAAAGACAAAATAAGACAGAGAGAATCAAAACTCTGATAAATGTGTATTGTAAAAGTACTTTAAGAGAGAGAACTGAGTTTGAAACCAAGCTGTCTTTCTACTGGGTGATCTTGGGCAAATACATTCCCTAACTCCTCTTTGTCTCAGGTTTTATTCCCACTGAATAATGAAGAGTATATAACCAACATCTTCATAGCTATCCTACAGTGTGGTTTCAGGAGACATGGGAGGTCCTGGTGGTGATACAGAGACCTACTAATGTCCGTTCATATTGTCACGGCCTCTAGAGAAGGGAACAGCAAGGGTTCAAGTGCTTCTGCACATTGCTGAGCACATTACTGAAAAGCCTCTTATCTCCTACACATGCCCAGGAAATAGCTTCAGGGGATCCTTGACTTCCCTATAGACTAACCCAAATCATCTGAAACATGCAAATCCCCATTTATTCCCTTTTTCTGAGTGGTCATAAGTTTGAAATAATATAGTACCAATATAATCGTAAGCCTTATGATTTGTATAACTTTTGTATCAATGTAATCATAAGTTTTGTGATTTGTATAACTTTTGCATAAATGTATGATATCTTACAACTTGCAAACTCCCTTTATTCTATGGCAAGCTTGATTAACGCTTCTGCTGGGCCCTACTGATAAAAGCTATAAGATAGCTTTGATACCTGGCACCAGAAAGTCTGGACCAAAAGGTGTCACTATGGATAAATGAGGCTGAAACTCAAGTTCTATACAATGTTCTGCTGGTCACGTGGCTAGTTGCATAGGTACTAACAACTCTGGACTTATAAAAGTGAACTGTAAAAGCCTGGAGAGTGAGCAGAACCATTTTAGAAAGACCTTGAGTCTGGCTCTGTTCCCTGAATTCGAACTCAGAAAAAAACTTCTTTCTACCAGTTCCCTGCCCCTTTGATTTATTGGTATCAAGGTGAGCATTACTTGGACCATTAACAGTGGCACACAATGGGTAGCTTCAATATTAGTCACAGGTAACAGATTCTCCTACAATTGTATCAGTCAATGGAGAGTCCGTAGTTAGAACAGAGTTAGGAGTTTTCAGGAACTGAAGCAGTTTCAAGGGTAAGTCCTGCTAATTTTCATTGCATTCTAATGGGACATTTATCAGCAAATATTTGGCTGTTAGCAGGTGGACCAGAATGATTCTTTGAAAACAAAGCGTCAAAGAGACAGAAATCCCAGAATGAATCCTTACAGCAAAGCTGCCCTTTCCCTTCTTCCTCCTTGAGCATCTATGCCCATCAATGCCCCTCTCTCCTTCAGTCCCAGACTCCCTTACCATAATCTTCTCTCCTTTTTCTACTACACTATTTTTCCCTCAGTCCTTCACCATCTCAAAATGGGAAGGCATGGAAGTAGGATTAGAACTGGGAGGTGCAGGGGCAAGGTGAGAGGGGATGGGTGAATCATTGCTAACCCCCATTTCACATCCCCTTAGTCCATAACAATTCTTCAGGCATGATATGCAAGAGATTATCAGGATGGCATCCAAAGTCTTAATTTCTGGGGCCAGAAGAATTTGGTCTCTGGTGCTGACCTTAAATGCAGATATTTAATTAATAGTTGTAACATTTCTACTGGAGTTTTGATGTTAAGTGCCCTCAAAGAGGCCATGGATGGTGGCTCTTTTTAAAAGGCTTAATGGCTTAATGTGAGCCGGGCTCGGTGGCTCAGCCTGTAATCCCGCGCCTTTGGGAGGCTGAGGTGAGTGGATTGCCTGAGCCTGCGGGGCTCGAGACCCGCCTGGGCAGCGAGACCTCATCTCTACAATAATCAAAAGATCAGCCAGGCGTGGTAGCGCATGCCTGTAATTCCGGCTACTCGGAAGGCTGAGGCGGAAGGATCGCCGGAGCCCAGCAGGCGAGACTGCGATGGCCGGGAGCGGCCACTGCACTCCAGTCTGGGCGACAGAGTGAGACTCCAACTCAAATAAAATAAAATAAAATAAAAGGCTTAATGTGTTTCCAGTTGCAGTAACATAATGGATAACAATCAAAGGTGTGGGAGCTTCTCCTCTCTAGCCAGCAGGAGATATAAAAGTCTTTCTATCTCAATCATCATTCATACTTCTTTTACTTATTTTGTTTTTGAATTAGCCCAGGTACTTCATCTTATTACAAATGGAAAATGCATTCAAGTTGCTTGGGAGAAGGGGAATTTATTTTCAGGACAGAGGCAAAGATCAGAGAACTTTCTAAGGGAAACTAAAACAAAGTGCCATAAAAAACTAAAACTCAAACCAAAAAGCTCTTCAGGAAACAACTTTGTTCTTTCTCTTTCCCTGCCTCTGTGCCTGGTGGAGCCTGTTTTCATGTCTGCCTCCACCTGTGGTCTCCCTCCGTTAACTATTGAAGTAATTAATAGCCAATGTAGTGCACTTAAATAATTCATTCAATAAGTATTGATTGAGTGTCTGTGGCGTATCAGGTAATTGGCAATAGTCACCTGCTTTTGTAGAGTTTAGTTCTAATAGTGGAAACAGTCAAGTTTGAAAAACAATATCCAGTAGGTTTGCTGGTGTGATACAACAGGAAATATACACTCCTAAACCCTAGGAATTTCCTGAGTGATAGGAGTGATTGAAGTTTTAGGAGTGTCTTTTGTTATTCATAATCAGCTCCTTTCAATCAAACCTGAGCTTATGCTAATTAGGTGATGCCAGAGGACCCAATCCCATGAATAGAGAGTTGGAACTCCCATCCTCAACCATGACCAACCTCCCAGGAGGGGGAGAGGCAGGAGAGTGAGTCAATCACCAAAGGCCAATGATCGAATCGACCAGGCTTAGATACTAAAAGTCCATAAAAAACTCTTGGATGACAGGATCCGGGAGCATCCCGGATGGTGAATGCACTAAGGTGCTGGCACCCTGAAGAGAGGGCATGGAAGTTCCTCAAACGTCCCCCATACCTTGTCTCATACATCTGTTTTATTGGGCTGCTCCTGAGTTGTATCCTATATAACAATCCAGTATAGGCAAATGAAGTGTTTTTCAGAGTTCTGTGAGTTGTTGTAGTGAATTATTATTGAACCTGAGATGGGAAAAATGGGAACTCTCAAATTTGTAGTGTGTCAGGTAGGCATGTGGGTAGTCTGTGCGAACCACTTGTGACTGGTGTATGAAGTAGGAATAGTCGAGAGGGATTGAGCTCTTAACCTATAAGATCTGTACTAACTCCAAAAGTGTCAGAATTGAATTAAATTGTTAGTTAGTGTTGAAAAATTAGAGAATTGGAGTGAAGAAAGACACCACATATTTGGTACCAGAAGTAATGTCATTAAAAAAGAGACGCTATAGCTGGTAATGAGTGACATGAAGCCAGATAACAGATGGCAAGGGCCATGGGGGTGACACGTGCTGCTTCAGAGGTTGCTCCTAGGTTTCTCTAGCAGGCATCATTCAACCAGAGCAAGGTGATATAACAGAGCAAGTTCAGCCTCATGCAGGGAAAGAACATTCTCAGTAGAGGGAAGGTGAAAAGACCCTGAGGCAAGCGTGCCTATCTTTAGAAAATGCCATGAAAATCCAAAGAACAGTTCTAGGAATCTAAGGAAACATGACCACTAAATACAAAGAAAGATATTAAACTGAATTTGTTTACTATAAAGGCATTATTTGGACAACTGAGAAATTAAATGGGATGTGAGTATTTGGTTAGACCAAAGGTCCTTGTTGGAACTACTGACAATACTTGAATAAAATTGAATTAGATAGTAGTAACGTAACAAATCCATTTCTTGATTTTACTTATATCATAGATATGTTGAAGTCTATCCTGGTTTGAAGGAAATACTAAAAAATAAGGAGAGGATGAGGCATCAAGTTGGCGACTTACTCTCAAATATCCCAGGAAAAATGAAATTGTTCTTTGTAATAATGGCAGTTTTTTTTTCTAAATTTGAATCAACAGATAAATATTACAATTTGTTAAAAAAAAAAGGAAAAGGTAAAGCAGCACATAGAGTGAAGGGAAGAGTAGTAGGAGACCAGACTAGAGAAAGAGCCAGAAGCGCAATCATGTAAAACTTGAGAAGCCGAAGAAGGACTTTGTATTACATTTTGAAAAAGATACAAGACTTGTAAAATTTTAGCAGAGGGGTGGCATGATCTAACTTACAATCTAAAAAGCGATTGACCAAAGACGGGCAAAGATAGAAACAAGGAAGCAAGTTAATAGGCAGTTATAATAGTCCAGGTGATCACATATGGAGTCTTGACCTAGAGTGAAAACCAAAAGGGCACTAGGAACTAAATCCTAGAAATACTAATAGATTTTGATAAGGGACTTGGAATTTGCTAATGAAATGTGAGAGAAAGAAAAGAGTCACGGGTGACTTAAGGTCCATGGCATAAGCAAATAGAAGAATGGAGATGCCATTTACTGAGATGGGAAGAACTTACAAAGAATGTATATGGAGAGCTGGATTAGAAATGTTCTATTGAGATGCCGTTGGTCCAATCAACTGTGACAAGGAAGAGGAGAGGTCAGAAATATGAGCCTTGCCACAAGAGTCCAAATGTCCAGTGAAGCTGTAGGTCAAAAGCATCAGAGTGCCAGGATACATAATGCAGAAGTTCAAACATACTTAATTGTCAAAGACCAAAATGTTAAAACAACAAGATTCTCTCTTGAGGATTTGAAATGATGTTGATGTGTTATTAAAAGCCTTAAGTCATATTTGCCACAGATAAAGCTGCAATTTCTAATGCATCACTTCGCCTTGAAGCCAAAACATGTATTAATTCAAAGATAAAATAAGACAAATTGGTTATTTCATAGCATAGAGTCAAATTCACGAATACAGTTATTGAATGCATCATTCAATATTGAATTCATATGAATTCATATAGGATCATGTTTAAACAGCTTATTTCTCTTCTTTTTTTTTTTTTTTTGAGTTAGAGTCTCACTCTGTCACCCAGGTTGGAGTGCAGTGGCCGCTCCCGGTCACCGCAGCCTCGACCTGCTCCGGCGATCCTTCTGCCTCAGCCTTCCAAGTAGCCGGAATTACAGGCATGTGCTACCATGCCCAGCTGATTTTTTAAAATTTATTTTAGAGATGAGGTCTTGCTGCCCAGGCGGGTCTCGAACACGCGGGCTCAGGCAATCCACTCACCTCAGCCTCCCAAAGGCGCGGGATTACAGGCTGAGTCACCGAGCCCAGCTTATTTCTCTTCTTTACTAAATCACAAGAGGATGGTATTACAGACTTAATGGTATTTGTTTAAAGTACAAGCTAGTAATTTGAAAAAAAAAATACTACAAGTCACATTTAAACTTGAAACTTTGACCTAAATGAAGACTATATTTTTGCCTTTCAGTAGATATTATAAAAATGTTGTTATTCCTCTATCTTCAGTCATATGGGCAGCGATAACTTGTACATTCTTATAAAGGACAATAAATCATTTCATCATTTCAGAATGGTTTTAAATGTTAAAGACGATAATAGTAATAGAATCAATAAACATTATAACTTAGAAATGTAAAAAACAGGCCAGACACGGTAGTTCACGCCTGTAATCTCAGCACTTTGGGCGTCAGAGGCTAGAGGATAGCTTACGCCCAGGAGTTTGAAACCAGCCTAAGCAACATGGCAGGACCTCATCTCTACAAAAAATAAAAAATTATCCGGACGTGGTGGCATGTGCCTGTAGTCCCAGCTACTTAGGGGGCAAAGGCAGAAGGAATACCTGAGCCCAGGAGGTCAAGGCTGCTGTAAGCCATGATTGTGCCACTGCACTCCAGCTTGATGGACAGGGTGAGACCCTCAACTCAAAAGAAAAAAAAGAGATAAGCAATAAAATAAATCTAGTATTAATTAAACACTTAGCATTTATTTTGCACTTACTGTGGATAGATGCTAACATTTAACATATATTATGTCTCTCTTAATCTTCATAACATCTGACCTCTCAATCTACCAGAGCACAACAAAAACATTAATGAAGACACGTGCATACATTCAGTCAAACTTAGGATGGAGTCTTATATGTGTTGATCCCCACCTAGGTGAACCTCTACATGATATTTAACTCCACTAAACCTCAACTTCCTCACTAAAATACAAGATTGTGATAGTAGCCACCATAGAAGGCAACTGAGAATACTATCAGGTGATGCATGCAGAGAACTCAGAACAGTATCTGGCAAGACGTTAGGGCTTAATAACTGTGAGGCTATCTTAGTCCATTTGGCCTGCTACAATAAAACACCATCAACTGGGTGGCTTAGAACAAAATGAAAATGTATTTCTCATAGCTGTGAAGGGCGGGAATTCCAAGACCAAGACACTGGCAGATTCAGTGTCTGGTAAGGTTCATTTCCTTGTTCATAGATGGCAGTCTTTTGATTGTCCACATGCATGGAAGGGCACATGAGCACTCTGTGTCTCTTTCACTAGAGCACTAATTCCATTCATGAGGACTCTGCCCTCATGACCTCATCACCTCCCAAAGGTCCCACCTCTTAATATCATCACCTTGAGGGTTAGGATTTTGAAGTATAAATTTGGGGGTGAGGAACATAAGCATTCAGTCCACTGCAGAGACATTATCATCATCCTCATTACCATCATCATAATCACTTTATGTCTCCACCAGCACCTTCACCATCATTCTCAATCCTATAAGAGAAAACATATCCATATTCTATTGTACTGAAAAGGAGAAGAAAGCACAGAGATATTAAATAAATTACCCCAAAACCACACAGCTTGTAAATGGCAAAGCCAGCATTGAAACTAGGCATATATAACCTCAACAATTATATAATTCAAATTCAAGTTGTGTAACTCCTGTACACACAGAGGTTAGGTTATTTTATCTCATGGTGCCTAAATCGTGACGCTTTGGATTTATTTCAGAATTTAAACTGTTACAGCATTACCTTGTTTCATACAACTTCTACAAAACAGCATTTGATTCTTTTTAGGATTCACACCTATACCCATAATTCAGATGAAGAAAATGAGGCTAAGTTAGCTCAGTGAGTTAATCAAATGCTAGTGAGTCTTGACAAGAGACACAGAAAGGGTTAGAACACAGGCCTGTGAAACTGAGGGGTATAACACCGTACAAAGGGTGGAAAGTTATATTTGAATAATGTCAACTCTGCTAATTCTTTAGGGATTTTGTATAGCAACATTTTTAAATTCTCAAATACATAAAAAGAAATTGAAAGATTACTACAGAGCAAAAACATGAATCTTGAGATATGCTGTATTTAAAAGCAAAAGCATAACTTTCAAGAAACTTGATTACGGAGGGATTTCAAGCCCAGGAGACAGTTTGTAGAAGCAGAATTGCTTCTGAGAAAAACCTGTTTTAAATTCAGTGTTACAGAATAAATGCATAGAAATTAAAGACATAATTGCTAGTTTAGAAGTGAGTCTACCCCCCTAGAATGTAAATTCTTTAAGGGCAGGAACTAAATTCAACTTTTATATTTTTAGATCTAGTAAAAAGTTTTATTTTTAGTACATATTTAGTAATTGAATGACTGCATGAATACTTAATACCAATTTTTCATCATGTATTGATAGGCTAGATCTTGAGTTCATGCAGAGCACACATTTGGGATCAAACTAAGATTTCCAACACAATTACTTGGAGGGACCTAAATTTTTGTGAAAATAAAGCTGTTAGCACAGGATGTTATAAGGGTAAGACACAGCTCAGAAAGGATAGCATACTCTACCCATGACCCAAGAAAGACAAAATGTCCTTAAGTCTAGAGTGCTTCCAAAGGGTTAAATTCAAATTATTTTCTTCTCTCACTAACTATGTCTTTCCATCTGTTGTAAAAGCCTCTTTAAATAAGGCAGAGCTACAGAAAACATGTACACATACTATCCACTAAGAGGCAATCATTTAAACAACACTGCTCAGTTTTTTTTAGACTGAATTAGAACCCCAATTTGAATAAAGCAACCCCCACATCATTTTCAAATTCACAGACTTATTTCTTACAGTAATTAAATATGTATCTGTAGCTGACAATGGATTCTCCATGTATATATTTAAATATAGCTCCTCTTTCCACTATAACAGGATTATATAACCAGACACACTTCTGCCCACTTAAGGAATTATATACAGGGAAATGAGACTATGGGAGCTGGATTCTGAGATGCTGTCTATCTTTAGCCTAAGGGTGCATAATACATTGCAAGTGAACATTTTACTATTATACACACTTCTTTTTGCTTTCCTTGTCCACTTTTCAAGTCAGAAGTAACTAGAGCCAGAAAGAGATGGATTGTGTCAGGGACCGCTGTCAGATAATGCATTCCCCAATTACTGCAGCATCATAGACCTGCATAAAAGCACACTGTGGATTTTCATGCCATCACCTGACAAAACCAGCTGATTCCCAGCAATCTTTTCTATAACAAGTATACGTTTATAGGTTGCCAGCATCTCCTCAGAAGGTACCAATACCATTGTTGCATGCTCTCAGTGGTTGAACCATATCATTTATCATTGGCAACCAATAAAAGAAACTATTTTCTTCTTGGTAAAGAAATTAACTTTCTGAAATGGATTAATCAACAGAGAACACAAGCACAAAATTCTACAGATTTGCATCTGAACTGACAATGGTAGGATGTTACTGGTCTCAAAGTAAGGATCTCAAAGTAAGGATATGGTCATCAGTATCAACATTATGTGCTATGGTAGTCAAGAAAATGTCCCCTCAAACGTTCTTAGTTTATAAAACACCTTATGTCCTCACAGAATTTTGCAAAGTTTAACACTGAGCTGATTGACAAGTTAGTTACAAACCTGGACTGACTCAGAAAAATAGGAGATGGCCCCAGCTAGATTTTCATTTATTTATGTATTAATTTTTAAAATTGTTATAGATTCAGGGGGAATACGTGTGCAGACTGATTCCATAAATATATTGTGTAGTGGTGGGTTTGGGCCTCAAGTGTACCCATCACTTGAATAATGAACATTGTACCCAATAAGTAATTTTTCAACTTCCATCCCTCACCTTTTGGAGTTCCCAGTGTCTAATATTTCCCTTTGTGTGTCCATGTGTACCCACTATCTAACTCCCACTTATAAGTGAGAACATGTGGGATTGCTGTGGCATGCTCACGGCCACCCCAGTGTCGACCTGCTGGTCTCTGGCGATCCTTCCGCCTCAACCTTCCAAGTAGCCGGAACTACAGGCATGCGTTACCATGCCCGGCTAATTTTTTATGATTCATTGTAGAGACAAGGTCTCATCAAGTTGCCCAAATTCGAGGGCTCAGGCAATCCACTCACCTTGGCCTCCCAAAGTGCTGGGATTACAGGCTGAGCCACCAAGCCCGACCAATTTTTCTGTTTCTGTGTAATTTCACTTGGGATAATGGCCTCCGGCACCACTAATTTTCCTGCAAAAGACATGATTTTATTCTTTTTTATGGCTACATAGTATTCCAAGGCCTAACTAGATTTTCATCTTGTTCAGTGATTGTTTCCCACTAGGTTGAAAGAAGCAGAATTAAGAAGGTAAACAAAAGCAGTTATAATAGGCCAGGTGCAGTGGCTCACACCTGAAATCCCAGCACTTTGGGAGGCCACAGCAAGAGGATCACTTGAGGCCAGGAATTTGAGACTAGCCTTGGCAACACAGCAATATCCTGCCTCCAACAACAACAACAAAAAGTCAGTTGTAACTAACCCGTTATCTCAGAGTGTCAGGTTAGGTCATTAGAACACTAAGATTATCTATGTTGTTCAAAAGAAAAAAAATGAGGCAGGGAGGCAGGGCAGGCATTTCTATACTCCAACCCCCTGTGATGTTCTTCACTCAAACTGTTCAGCATAAGCAAAGATAAAGTGGAAGATGATTTCCTTGATCATCCTCTTCATTGTCTCAGAAAGAGACCTAACATTCCATGTTCCTTTTAACATCAGTTTTATGTGACCTCAAGCCACAAAGAGACACCTTATTTCTCCTTCATTTCTTCATGAGCCTTGTCTCCCATTTCTCTTCCCTGACTGCCTTTCTGTAGCAAAAGAAAAAAAGAAGTGAAACTTCTCTTAGAAAGCTAGTAAAGCTGGAGTTACTAGGCAACCCTCCGTATATATTAAAATAACTTGCAGTTCTACAGCAAAAAGGAAAAAAAAATATTTAAGATCCCATTAAAGGCTGAATTTTTCAAGCACACCTGAACCAAAGTTAGCAAGAAAAGAGAACTGCTGCCATTTCTGGAATCCTTGGAATTTCTCTTCTGTCTAAAAACTGAAGTACGACCACGGACTCCTAGAAACTCTTGACATATTTTGACAAGTGGAAAAGGCAAATCTCACGCTCAGTACAGCACTGGGAGGATGAGCATTTCTGCAGAATTATTCAGAATAATGAAAGAGGAGGAAGAATGTCAAGGTGGCATCTGTCAAGCCAGAAGATGTGACTTCCCCAGGGGGACTCCAAAAGGAGCCCTGTATTCAAAGCAACATGTCCCTTAACTGGAGCAGTCATGGCTTAGTAGGGACCAAGGACTCTCTCAAGAAATCAGAATTCAAAATCATTTAGGATTTCCCAGTTATACCCTTAAATTACACCCTGTGAGACAAAAAGTAGGGTACAACTATCGAATTCTTTCAGAATAAGCAATTGGAGCCTCAAAATTCCAGATGGGGAGCCATTCCAAGGTCACTCAAACCATATAAATACATTTCTCTCTGATTATCTGTCCTATTTCAAAAATATATTTACAAAATAAAAGTCCACAGCCCTTTTTCCCTTCAGTCTAAAACTTAATTTTCAGCACCCAGAAAAATTTTCTCATATTTATTCAAAATTCTTCTCCTTAAAAATAAAACCATTGGCCGGGCTCAGTGATTCAGCCCACGGTGGTAATCCCAGCACTTTGGGAGGACGAGGAGAGGATTGCCTGAGCTCGCGGGTTCGAGACTCACCTGGGCAACTTGGCGAGACCTCATCTCTTCAATAAATCAAAAACTAGCCGGGTGTGGTAGCACGCGCCTGTAGTTCTAGCTACTTGGAAGGGTGAGGCGGAAGGATCGCCAGAGCCCAGCAGGTCGAGGCTGAGGTGGCCGGGAGCATTCCACTGCACTCCGGTCTGGGCAACAGAGTGAGACTCCAACTCAAAAAAAAATTAGAAAAATAAATAAATAAATAAAACCATTTTCTTTTTTGTATCATTCTCCAGGAGATAAAAGATCATTAGTCAACATTGGCTCTCTAAAATTCCTTCATATATTCAAAAAGTATTAATTAGTCAATTTTCAGCTCACTCTTTCCAACTTTAATAATCGCAAGGTTTTTTTATTTAATCCTTCTTTGAAGTCTTATTCTCTAGCCCTTTAATGAGTCACTTCTGAATTGCTTCAACCTCTCCATGGTTGTTAAATGAATAAATGAAAGCAATAAATAATCAGTGGTGGAAAAATGGTGGACTGTAATGATTCTTTGTTGTTATGGATGGTAGCGGTGTTTTTTGCCCACAGAACATTAAAAAAAAACCAACAAAACAAAACAATACTTTAAAATCAAAGTTTACATTAAATCATAGTTCTGGTTTCACCTTAAAAAAACTAGAAAAACTGATGAAGCTGAGTCCCAAACAAGATGTAAGGACTATCTTCTTCACTGAGATAGAGCGACTCTCTATTCCCAGTCTCTACTCAGTCCTCTTTACTTGTTTATGTTGACAACTTGTCCCAAGACAGTTGAGTTTTTGATCCTTTGGAATAATGTCTTCAACAATCATAGCTCATGTTTGAGTATGTGTCAGTCACCTAGAAAATTAGTATCATCTACTATGTGTCCATTACCTATGCATTCTCATAATTCCCACCACAGCTCTATTGCCTGGGTATCATTGTTATTTCCACTTGATGGAACTGATGTTCTGGGAACAGAAAACTCAGTTGGGGATTTCAACAAAGCTTATCTGGAAGAAAAGGATGAATTTCCTCTACATTGAGCCATGTCTCCAAAAAGGACTAAAGTGTTCATCAATGATACAGAGGCAAAAAGGATAAGGTAAGTAAGTTATAGAGAGGCCAGCATGTACAATGAAAAGGAGAAGCTTAGGTAATTCCCACAACTAGTTGCTTAGTCCACAGTCAGTTAAGGAGTCGTAAGAACTTGGATTCAATTTCCCAAACCCTAGAGGCCATTCTTGACTACAGATGCTGATCAGTTTTAAGATTTGAGACAATGAAATTTAACTAACTTCCCTGTTCTTTACTTTGCCGAATAAAGCATATCATTTCCTTATTTTTTCTGAATTAGAGTAAGATTGTGAACACTAATAGAAGGCAGAGGTTTTGCTTATTTGTTTCTTTAGCTTATATACTTCATTTAATTTTACCTACCAGCGAAACAGGATCCCAGTATAAAAAGTCAGATTCCACCTTGCTTAAGAGAAAACAGATTCATGTTCACATTTAACCACTCAGGAACAAGTTATTATAATCACTAAGCCTCAGTTTCCCCATCTGAAAAATTGGGATGTTGTTATATCAATAACAATATGAGTGTGGTAAGGATTACTTGAAATAATAAATATAAAACATCTGGCACAGTGCCTGGCAGATAGCATGCACTCAGCAAAGCTCAATAAACTACTATAAACATTATTTTACTTATTAGGAACTGGCATTCAGATGAATGAAACAGAAAACCAATTACGGTGGCTTGTTAGTCCACAATTCCAAAATGACTGTTCAACGTACAGTCATCTTCTTGATACACTCCAGGAAAGGGTAAAAGACAAGTTGAGAGTTGTACCAGAAGTCCCATTGGGTGACTGAGCCCAGGATGAGAAGCTGGGAAATGTAGTCACTTTAGCTGGGTACAGCATGGCCCCAAACAACCTGAGAATTTGTCGGTAAATAAAGAGGAAAAAGACATCAATGAAATGTTCAGCAGTGTCTATAAAACAAACCTACATCATGAGTTTGTTGAGTTAGAAAGAGTCGATGCAAAACGACTTACCCCTCCACAAATATATGATATTAATCTCTCTCCTTCCTTTATCTCTTTACATCCCTCTTCTAATTCCAGCTGCCAAAAGCCCTGATGATACCCTTCTCCAGAAGCATGCTATAGTAACTACTGAGGTCAAAAGTTAGTATATATCACTGAAATAGAGTTTATCCTTTATAATAACTTTTTTTTTGAGTTGGAGTCCCACTCTGTTGCCTAGACTGGAGTGCAGTGGCACGCTCCTAGCCACCACAACCTCGACCTGCTGGGCTCCAGTGATCCTTCCACCTCAGCCTTCCAAGTAGCTGGAACTACAGGCACGCACTACCACGTCTGACTAATTTTTTTATTTATTGTAGAGATGAGGTCTCACCAAGTTTCCCAGGCGGGTCTCGAACACGCGGGCTCAGGCAATCCACTCACCTCAGCCTCCCAAAACGCGGGATTATAGGCTGAGCCACCGAGCCCGGCTACAACTTTTTTTTTTTAGTTGGAATCTCACTGTCACCCAGGTTGGAGTATCACGCTTACGGTCACCACAGCCTTGACCTACTGGGCTCAGGCAATCCTTCCGCCTTAGCCTTCCAAGCAGCTGGAACCACAGGCATGTGTCACTATGCCCAGCTAGTTTTTGTTTTTCTTTTGTTTTGCTTGTTTTTATTTATTATGGAAACAAGTCCTTGCCAAGTTGCCCAGGCAAGTCTCAAACTCCTGGGATCAGGCAATTCTTTCACCTCTGCCTCCCAAAGTGTTGGGATTACTGGCATGAGCCATTGCCTCTGGCCACAACTTTCCCTTTTAAAGAAAGTATTTTTTTGAATAGTAAGGCAAAGAACAGGATTTTAGCATGAAATAATACTATTAAAAATGCCAAACTTTCCAACAAAACCCATGTCTTATCACCCTCTCTGTTCCAAAGGTGAAGGATTAGTGGGCCTATATTTAAACCATTGGCTGCTGTTACCATGGCAAAAATAAAAATAATGTATAAATGGTAGAATCATTTTCTCCAATTGACCCCCAAAATGAGAAAACTCACAATTCACATTTTTAACAAACTATAATTGTCCAGGTCGGTCAATGCCTAGTGAATTTCCACTAATAACTATTATATACCAAGACGGTCTGAATATAAGTGATATATTACAATATTCAAGGGATCAGCAGAAAACATAAAATGTTGCATTACAGCTGGCTGCTTTCCCTTAAGAGAAATAAGTCTTTCCTTGTTCTTTATTCTCTGAATAAGTATGTTTTGCAGAAATAAAAATTGCAGGGAATAGAGAGAAAAGTAAGAAAATAGACTTCTCTCAACAGTCATAGATGAGTCAATTATTATTTATTCAATAGTCTAGTGGATTTCTACCCTTTGTGTCATTTGGCATCTGTTCACTCCCACTGGTAAATAGCATTCCAAATTTCCCTTGTGAAACCATCTCTGCTGTCTTGATATGTGTAAGGCAACATGATTGGCTTAACCCAGTTCTTTGACCCCATCATCTGAGCCACATGATTGGTTCAATGATGGACATATGGCCTAATTTTGACTAATGACAACCAAGCTTAGAATATTTTTCAACATTAGGAAAGAAAAAGACACTTTCTCCCAGGAAAGATAGGGTAAGGATATGAAATTATATGGGTTTTGGAACTGCTTACAACCTCAAGCCTGTACGAGAATTAAGCAAAACAAAGCCAAGAGAGAATCAAGTTCTTTCAATGTCATTTGACCTCCAGCAACAAGCCATTTTTAAAATTAGATGCACCCCTGGGCTTTTGAATCTTATAAGCCAATACTTTTCCTTTTTGCTCTGTTTGGATCAGATTTTCTACTACTTGTACCATAATTGGTAAAAATCCCAGCCATGAATCTTGACCTCACATTGGTTGACAGTGGGTCAAGACTAAGTCAACAGTGGTTAAAATCTCCAGGGAACTATGGATAACCTACCAGCAATTAGAAAGATATTTTTTAAATTATTAGCTATCTGTTATGTTTTCTGCTTTACTTTCCCTGGTTTTATTTTTGGATAAAACCAGAGGAAGTATTTGTTATATGAGCATGAGCAGGTTAAACAGGTTATTTATAATCCCTCAAACCTAAGTCTCTATTAGCAAAGCGAACTCAATGACTAACCTTTATTGAGCAGCTACTATGTACCAGCCATGATAGTATCCAACTTAATCTAGCAGCTGTATACAGCAACCACTGTTATTCCCATTTTTAAAAGGGTGAACATGAGCCTCCAGGAGTTAGTCTGTTTGTCCAAAGTCACAAAGCTAGGAAGCGATTAGCATAACATCGATACCCCAGAAGTATGTGACTTCAAGCACTTTCACCCTCCAAAGTGAGGTCATGCTAAGTTCATGCTTAGTTCATGATTAGTTCATGAGGTCATGCTAAGACTGAATGAAAAAGTATATGAAAATGTTTAGTTCAGCATTGAGCATATGGAAAATACTTAATAAATGGTGGCTATTACTGTTGTAGCTGTTATTATTGAAGCCTTTTGGCATAGGTTTGACCGTTCTCAGATGCAAATGCTATTTGTATTATCTTGCTGCACAATGGACAATGTTGATCAAGCCAGTCTTGTTGAGCCCTCTGGTTCGTTCTCATTCTAACAGGCTGCTCTTTCAACTCCAGAGGCCCAGAAGTAAAATGAAGCAGACAAATGTGTAGATGGGGTGTGCTCCTAATGATCGAGCAGGGATAGTAATTCTGGCCCAGTGAACACACAAAGTCAGGCAGCCTTCCAGCCCAACACAACCTGGGGCAATGAAAGAGAACTCAAGCAAAGCAGAAGTGGGCTGGGCCAACTGGATTCTGGCAGGTCAGGAAGAAGTAATGTTCTCTCCAAAACCAGGCCACAGGATGCTATATTGAATCCATTTTGAACCCCCACAATATTTCTTCCAATGTTTCAATGACATTGTCAGTTTTTCCAGTTAGTCATTATTATAAAGTGATTTTCTGAGTGTACATCTCTGGCTGTGGTTTAAAGAGATTAGCAATAAAACACTTCTATAAACCATGACTTAACATGAAAGAGCTTATTCTCTCTTTAAATCAAGAAGCCAAAAACTGTACAAAAAGTTTTAGATTGGTTGTTTTTAAAATGTGATGCTGGGGGAGGTGACTCGGATGCAGAATAAGGGCCCTGCAGGTCTCCTAGGCGCTGGTCTGCTCCTTCGGCTCAACTGCATTGTTTTGAGAACTGAGTGGCCAAGAAACAGAAGCTGTTCCAGGCAGACAATGACCTCTCTCTGCACTTAAAAGGCGGAGCGACAGACATCTTGTACCAACTGACTATGGTGCTGTGTCTGGCTGGCACTGTTTACAGCTTGCACTGCCTTGGCTGGGCCTCCTTCCCCTACAGGAAGTGAGACCAAGACGTTAAGAGGACCTGGCAGACTTGGACAAGCACCGATAAATACTGGTCTCAGAAAAAAATAAAATAAAATGTTATTTAACATACATATATTTTAGGATTAAGTATACATTGTGACTCTTAATTATTGAGCATTTGTGGATAAAGAAACAGCCCCCTCCAGGGCAAGTTTGCTTAATCAAGGTAGAAAGGAGAGCCTACGGCAAAGAAAAATGAATAGCTTTGTTTATCATAGCAATATCTTTTCCCAGGAATTTTTGTGTGAATAAATACATAATGCAAACAAGAGAAAAGGTAAATCAATATTTTTAAAAGCTTATGTTCACTTGTCTGAATGCCTCCAATGGAAATTTCCAGATCTCAGTGTAACTGGACAGTATTTAGAGGATTGGCCCCCAGGCAGCAGTTGTCCTTGGGGAGGTGGAGGTAGGGGTCCGGGTGAGCAGACAAATAGTCTGTCTCAGAGTGAAATTTCTCTCTGTGATTAAAGCTTGGTCTTGGCCAGGTGCGGTGGCTCAAGTCTGTAATCCCAGCACTTTGGGAGGCTGAGGCAAGAGGATTGCCTGAGCCCAGAGGTTTAAGACCAGCCTGGGCAACTTGGCAAGATCTCGTCTCTACAATAAATTTTTAAAAATTAGCCGAGAGTGGTAGCGTGTGCCTGTAGTTCCAGCTACTTGGAAGGCTGAGGTGGAAGGATTGCCTGAGCCCAGTAGGTCGAGGCTGCGATGGCCGTGAGCATGCTACTGCACTCCAGCCTGGGTGACAGGGTGAAACTCCAACTCAAAAAAAAAAAAGCTTGGTCTTTACCAGCATGAGTTTTCAACTCATAGAATTTGATTAGAGAAAGTGGGGAGGAGGGAAAGGAGAAAATTGTAGTCAATAATAAATGCTCATGTCACCATCTTGCTTGAATTCCTTTCATTTGTTTGTGCTTTGTACACGCTGAAGACAAAAAAGATGAGAACACGGACAGAAAGTGCTTACCAAAGTGCTAAATACTACCTCTTGCTTAAAATCCACCAAATGACCTCCCATCATATATAGAAATATATCAAAAAAATTCCCACGGCTACAAACTCTTTATGAGGTGAATAGCTCTCCAGAAACAGCCCTGAAGAGTTTCTCCCCATCACCTATCCAGCTCCCTAGTTACACTCTTCCCTCCAGGTATGCTGAGCTACTGCCACCCCACATGTGTGTCAAGCTTTGTTATATCTCTAGGCCTTTGCCTGTGCAATTCCTTCTGCCTAGAACAGTCATTTCCAAAGTAGAGTGCAGTGGAATAAAGGGAAAAAAAAAAATTAAAACTCTGTTTGTGCATGGGGGTATGGAATAAATAAGAAAAGTTTTAGTAAAATATAATACTGTAATATATTAGTTGACAGTGAAGTGCACGCACAATGAATACGTAAGTTTAAAGCTAATGGAAGTTACTTTTTTTGAACTGAATGAATCATATAATCAAAAAGCTTGAAGACAATGGGTCTAAAAACACTCTGACTCTTACACCCTCATTTCAACCCAGTTGTGCCTGGACACACTTCATACAAGCCTTCTTTGACCTTCTACCACCGGACTGGATATATCTCTAATAGCTTTGTGCTTCCATTCCTTAGCATTCCACTCTCTGCACAGCAGCCAGTAATAGCTTAATTATATCACTTCCCTTTATTAAAACCCTTCATTGCTTCTCAACATACTTGGAATGCATTCACACTCCTCACCAGGGACTCTCTAAATTCCTACAGGATCTGGCCCCAAATAGCACTCCAATGTGATAAGACTGTCCTTTTTGTCCTCCAGACTGCACCCCCAGTGGCTGTGTTAATCTGTTCTTAACTACCATAGGAAGCCCACTTTTGCCCCTGGCTCTTTGCCTAGTTCTATTTTCTACACAGAAGGACTTTCTTCAAATGTTTCATGGCAGGGTTCTTCTCATCATAAGGTCTCAGCTTTCCTTCACCACTCAATCTGAAGCAGACATTTATTCATTCAAGATCCATGCTATCCAATAGGGCAACCATCAGCCACATGAATGTGGCTAGACAGAAAAGAATTGTGCCATCAAGCATAAAATACTCACTGGATTTTTGACAACTTAGTAGAAAAAAGAATGTCAAATGTTTCTGTGATAATCTATATGTATATTATATGTTTAAATGTTAATAGTTTGATATAGTAGGTTAAATAAAATGTAGTATTAAAATTAATTTCATCTGTTTCATTTTACTTTTTAATGTGATTCTAGGAAATTTTATTTTTTTATCTTTTATTTTGTTTATTTATTTTTGAGTTGGAGTCTCACTCTGTCACCCAGACTGGAGTGCAGTGGCATGCTTCCGGCCACTGCAGCCTCTACTTGCTGTGTTCCAGTGATTCTTCCATCTCAGCCTTCCAAGTAGCCGGGAACTATAGTCATGCTCTACCACCCCTGGCTAATTTTTTTGATTTATTGTAGTGATGAGGCCTTACCAAGTTTCCCGGGGTGGGTCTCGAACCCGCAGGTTCAGGCAATCCACTCACCTTGGCCTACCAAAGTGCTGGGATTACAGGTTGAGCCACCGAGCCCGGCCGATTCTAGAAAAACTTAAACTGCACATGTGGCCCAATGGTGGTTTTATATGATATTTCTATTGGACAGCACTGCTCTAGAACATATGTATTTTAATTTTCTATGTAATTCTTACCTCAACCTACCATTTTCATTTATTTGCCATCTGTTCCCCACTCAAGCCCACTATGATCTCCTTGAAAGCAGGGTCTTCAACTGTCTTGTTCACAATACAGTATCAATGCTCTAATCTAAGCTCCTAAAACATGGTAAGTACTCAAAAAAATATATTAGTAAAACAAATGAATGATTTCATGGCACCCTTTATACCAAGAGCTAATTTGTAAAACAAATGAATGATTTCATAGCATCCTTTATACTAAGGGCTAATGTTAACTGAGCACCTAAATGCCTTATCCATATAAAGTTGACGCTCCTGTTCTATACATAAGGAAAAGAATATAGAGATTAAATAAACTTCAAAGGCTAACTTCACAAAAATAATGATTAGGATTCAGGGAGAGTCTGTGTGACTCTTCCAAAGCTGCACTACCCCTGAGCAGTAACCTCACATACAATCACCGGGTACTTATCTACTTCCCCATTATGACAAGAACAAGACTCAATCATTGTTGTTTCTTTTTCTTTTTTTTTTTTTTTGAGTTGGAGTCTCACTCTGTCGCCCAGACTGGGATGCAGTGGCACGCTCCCAGCCACTGCAACCTCGACCTGCTGGGCTCCAGCAATCATTCCACCTCACCCTTCCAAGTAGCTGGAACTACAGACATGCACTACCATGCCCGGCTAATTTTTTGATTTATTGTAGAGATGAGGTCTCACCAAGTTGCCCAGGTGGGTCTCGAACCCTCAGGTTCAGGCAATCCACTCACTTCAGCCTCCCAAAGCATGGGATTACAGGCTGAGCCACCAAGCCCGGCTCACTGTTGTTTCTTTAGTGCTGATATATAGTAGTAATCAAAAATATTTACTGAATAAGTCCTCAGTAATAACATTAATCATGGTAATAATAACAGTCAACATTTACTGAAAATTTACTACGTGGCAGGCATAATTCTGAGCATTTGCATTCCCACCTAGATGTCTAAGGTTAGCTCAAAATTTACATGTGTAATTCTGAATTCTTAATTTTTGCTCCTAAACCTGCCCTATCTCCTTTTCTTTCACGTTGCAGGTAAAGATAATTCCATCCTTCCAGATGACCAAGACAAAGTATCAAAGTCACTCCCAACTTCTCTTTTTCCTTCCCAATGTACTCCAAATCTATCAGGAAATCCTCTTGTCTTTATTTTTACAACATATGCAGAACCGGGGTGCTTCTCACCACCTCCATGGCTCTAACCTCAGTCCAAGCTGCCATAAGCATGGCAATGGCCACCATATGCACCCAGAGTGATGCCTTTTAAATGCAGTCCAAAGCACCCCATTTCCCAGCTCACAACACGCCAGTGCCTTCCCTCCCAACCAGAACAACATGCAACGTCCTGGCTGTGGCCAAGGCAGTCCTACCCCACCGACCACATCTTCTGCTCCCTCCTCTCCACCACTCACTCAGCTTCACATCCACTGGTCTCCCTGTCTGTCCCCAAGCTTTCCAGATACACTTTTACCTTTTGTCCTTTCATACCAGTTGCTCCTTCCACATGGAACACTCTTCAAATAGCCACATGACTCCATTCCCCCATTTCCTGCAGGCCATTACATAAATGTCACTCTTTCAGTGAGGGTTCCCTGATCTCCCAGAATAAAACTGCAACTCACTCCCTAAACACACACACACATACACACACTCACACTCATACTGTTTCTCTCACTTTCCTGCTTTTTCTCCTCCAGATCACCAGATCACTTGACATGTTTTACATTTTTGTTTTTGTTTTTTGCTAAATTGTCTCTCTTTCCCCTTGGACTGTAAGCTCCACAAGGGCAGGAATCTTTGCCTGTTTCTTCACTCCTGTATGCTCAGTATCTCAACATAGCAGCCAATAAACGTTTGGGAATTGAATTTATATGTATTCACCTATTTAATCCAGGGGTCAAGTTAACTTTTTCAGTAAATATCTTAGGCACTAAGGTCTCTGCCACAACCACTCAACTCTGCTGTGCAGCATGAAAACGGTCATAAACTTATAGGTGTGACTGTGTTCCAGTGAAAGTTTATTTGCAAAAATAAGCAGGAGAGAGAGACATATTTGGCCCATGGATTGTAATTTACCAATCCCTGATTTAACCCTCATAACTACCCAGTAATTTGGAGAGTATAATATCCCTATGTTGCAGGGAATTAAAGTAACTTGCTCAAGATCAAACTGCTGGTAAACTGCAGAACCAGTTCAAACCTGTGCAATCGGGTATGGAGTGAAGCACAAATCCAAGAATGCAGGGAATCCAGGAGACACCACTTGGGGAATGCCACTGGGACAAATATGAAATGGAAGCATCTTAGTGAGAGGCTAGACCCTGGCTGCTTCCACTCATGATTACTCAGTAGGTCTCTTAGAAACTCAAAGTGACGAAGTTTCTTCAGTCAGTCAAAATTTTCCAATGAGCACTGAAATGGCCAAAAAACACTTCACAAATATAAAACAAGCTATGATTGTTTCTCATCCACCACCTCGAAAACCAACAAGCCTTTGATGCAGATAGCCTTTGTCCTTGATGTACAGCCATGACAATTCTTCAATGAGCTGTATCTATATATGAATATAAGTAATCTTTTCCCTTCTGTCTGCCATATTATCCACATCTCATTATTTCCTTCACTTCAGAAGCAGAGCTGTAGAGAAGACCAAGAATAGCACAACACCACCTCCACTCACCACCACGTATTCCTAAAACTACAGGAGGAGAAGAAGGCACTGTATTAGGACCGCAATAAATAACATGGGAATCTCACAGTGAGGAAGATATTCACTTTGTCATGTCAATCCTACTAAATGAGGCAAGGAAAAGTTCCCATTCAATGGGTAACAATAATTTTAAAACCTCTCTAAAAGTTGATGATCTTCCTTTCAACAAAGAGAAAGCCTCAGGCTCAAAGCCTTCATTGAGCAATATGTCTAGCTAGAATTGAATAATATTCTTTAGTTTTCATTATACTTATTTTTAGTTATCATTTGCAGTAGATTTGTATTATGTCAACTCAATCAAGCTGGGACTGTTTTTCACAGAACTGCCTTCCCTATACAGGTCAGTGTTAGTGGAGACCACAAGATCTGAAAGGTGGAAGTGAGGCAGCTATATTGTTTTTACCCTGTGGAGGTCAGTGCAGCGTGCATTCTTGTCACTCATGCACATGGGCTCAAGTGATCCTTTTGCCTCAGCCTTAGTGGTCAGCATCAGCAATAGCTGAGCTGCAACTTCCTTAGCTCCTGCCAAATCCAGGTGGGCCAGGTGCCTGTTTAGCTCTTTGATGATGGGTACCATCTACTTGCAGGACCTCACTATTGGAGTTGGTGGGTTGGAGGCTTGGCAAGTCAGATGCTTCCAGTATATCTTTATAGGTTCCAGTTTGTCTTTGATTCCCCCACTTTATGTCCATCTTCACTTCTAATGTTAGGCTCAGCACTAGGTACACATAGACCCTGCAAACCAGGTCCTGCAACTGTGAAATACTGTATCTCCAAAAACCAATCTCTTATTAAATATCTCCTAGAGGTCCTGCTTCTCTGAAGGAACTCCAACTTATGCAGCTTCTATTTATGGAAATGACACTAGTTTTTCATTAGTGCTACTGCTCTAAAATTCCAACATAAGGAAAAGCAAATCATTTTAAAGGAAGAATAGAGGGTGAATAATAGTAAAAGCTATCTATAGATATGACAAAGACTGTGGAAAGGATGTATAAATTATTGATGTTTGAGAAACTTCACCTGTTTCCCATTCTTGTTAACAATCAAGAATAAAAGCAACAAAACTCTGAATTAGATCCAACCAATGAACAAGACCAATACCAGGTCCACTTTGCAATTTCCCACATTTCACTCAGTGGTACCACTCTTCAGATATCCCAGTCTACACAATTAATTTTTTTAAAAAATCCATTTGGCTCGGGCGTGGTGGCTCAAGCCTGTAATCCCAGCACTTTGGGAGGCCTAGGCGAGAGAACTGCCTGAGCCCATGGGTTTGAGAATAGCCTGGGCAACTTGGTGAGACCTTGTCTTCTACAATAAATCAAAAAAATAAGCTGGGCGTCGTGGCGCACACCTGTAGTTCTAGCTGCTTGGAAGACTGAGGCAGAAGGATCACCTGAGCCCAGCAGGTCGACACTGGGGTGGCTGTGAGCGTGCCACTGCACTCCAGCCTGGGCGACGGAGTGAGACTCCAACTCAAAAAAAAAAAAATCCATTTGTACCCATATATTGAAAATGACAGTATAATAGAAAATTATAGTTCAATTTTTAATTTCACAATTAAAACTGAAAATTTTTTAATTTATCAACTGTATGTCTGACAAAGGCCTAACATCTAGGATCTACAAGGAACTCAAATGTGCCAAAAAGGAAAAAAAAAAAATAGCCCCATTTTGCCCATTACAAAGTGGGCAAAAGATATGAACAGACACTTCTCAAAAGAAGACATACGAACAGCCAATAGATACATGAAAAAATGCTCTGCCTCACTAGTCATCAAAGAAATGCAAATTAAAACTACACTGAGATAGCACCTAACTCCAGTTAGGATAGCCATCATCAATAGCTCAAAAAACAACAGATGCTAGAGAGGATGTGGCAAAAAGGGAACACTTCTACACTATTGATGGGAGTGTATACTAGTACAGCCTCTGTGGAAAACAGTGTGGCAATTCCTAAAAGATCTAAAAATCGACCTTTCATATGACAATCTCCCACAATCCCCCTACTGGGAATATACCCAGAAGAACTCAAATCACTCTATGAAAAAGATACCTGCACACATATGTTTATTGCAGCATTGTTCACAATAACAAGAACATGGAACCAACCGAGCCACCCATCAAAAGAGGACTGGATAAAAAAACGTGGAATATATACACGATGGAGTATTATGCAGCTATAAAGAAAGACAAAATCATGAACTTCACAGCAACCTGGATAGACTTAGAGTCTATAATACTGAGTGATGTATCAAAGAAACATGGAACTGAATATTGTATGTTCTCACTTATAAGAGGAACTTGAACAATGATCCTATCAGAAAAGGATTGGCAGTAAACTGCTGGGTGCGGGAGGGAGATGGGACTGGCAGTAGTGGACATCTGCCAGGAGAGAGGGGAACACACCTCATCAACAAGGGAACCTGCATAATGAACATTTGTATACCTAACCCTGAATTGTACTACACATCTTTAAAATAAAAAAAATTAAAAGTTAAAAAAAGTGAAATTTTTTTGAAAGAGTAATACACTCGCAACTTACTAAGAGGAGCACACTGTCTCTTTACTATCCTCCAAGTACTGCAGCAGATGTAAATATATTTATCAATGGAGTATAATTTATAAAGGTATAAGCCACAAAACCAAATTCAACGTTTTCCATTGTTGGCAAGTATAACAAGTAAATTGCATTCAGAGTATTAACTGAGGAACTAAATTTGCTCAAAAGTGAGAAACCCACATCATGTGTCCTCTTTCTAGTTTTGGAGCAAATGAAATAAAAATGCAGCCGGGCTCGGTGGCTCAGCCTGTAATCCCGCACCTTTGGGAGGCTGAGGTGAGTGGACTGCCTGAGCCACCCACCTGGGCAACTTGGTGAGACCTCATCTCTACAATAAATCAAAATTAGCCGGGCATGGTAGCACGTGCCTGTAGTTCCAGCTACTCGGAAGGTTGAGGCGGAAGGATCGCCAGAGCCCAGCAGGTAGAGGCTGCGGTGGCCAGGAGTGGCCACTGCACTCCAGTCTGGGCGACAGAGTGAGACTCCAAACTCAAAAAAAAAAAAAAAGAAAAGAAAAGAAATAAAAATACTTATTGAAATCACTTGGGGGTAGTTATTAATGTGCTGAAGACTGCACAGGTCATCATTACCAAGTCATATTTAATGTTTCTTTGGTTAGAATGAAATTCTTAAATGAGTTAAAAAATTTACAGAGGTTCTAAATTATGGAAGTCACAAAACACTGTGTATATCTTCATGCTAAGTGTTGAAACATACCCAGAAGGCTGTTGGTGTGACACTGTGTTACTGCTTAATTTGGGATCCTGAGCCAAGTCCTGTAATCAGAGTATGGAAGACTGCAAAAACAAGCAGAACATCAGCTTCATCTGTGTCACAAGGCCAAATTTCTAGTTTAAAAGATGGGTCTTTTTCCCCAGACACTGCTAGCAGCAATGTAAATTGCAGTCCATATGGAAGTTAATTTGTGATATGTATCAAGTTACAAAAATACTCAAACTATCTAGCCTCATAAACACATTCATTCCAAAGAAACAAATCAAAATAGTCAGTCGCAAACCTCTGTCATTTTTAATTTTAAAAAATTTAATGTTTTAACTATCAAGTGAATTATGTACCTATCATCATCAACTTCAAACTCAGAGTCTTAAAGATTATGTAACCATTTGGAGAAATGTTTACCATATAACACATTTAAAAACATAAACAGGGTATGATAATGTAAATATATAATAATTGCAACTGAGGCAGGCACAGATAATACAGATTAGATATAGATAGGTGAGCTTCTACAGACATAAAGTTAGATAAATGAGGAACAGATCAGTCACGATACAGATGCCTTCTTATCAAACATAACTCCAAACAATCATCCTATTGACCTGTCACAGTAGACCTAAACTTGGAATGAGGGGTGCTGACACAGTCAATCATGGAGACAATAAACAAAGGCTATAGGGAATTACCAGAGACACTGAGGCAAGGTGTGCTAAGAGAAAACTTAATCAAACAGTAACTTTTCCTATCATTTCAATAATGATTTGTGATACAAATACACTTGTAAATGATAAGAACTGAAACTTGTGATTGATAGCTTGCTGTAACCCATGTAATTCACAAATCTTAACTTAGAAAATAGGTTGCTTAATCATCATTTTGGAAAATATATAAAGCTTTCTGCTAACAGCAAGCCTGTATCCTTTCCTCTAAGACACCCACATTCTCTCTTAAATGTGTTTTTATTTCTAATAAAATTTGCTTTATAACTTTACTTTAGACTTGCTCTGAAATTCTTTTCTGCAGTAAAGTCAAAGATCCAAAGGGCAACTACACCCCATGCCACCAGATATCACAACCATGTTTAAAATTTCAATGTTTAGGGATAAAAATGGAAAGATATATGCTAAAGTGATAATTATGCATTGGGGTAGTAGTTTAATATAATTTTATTATAGGGAAAATATTATAAAACACAGCAAAACAATGACAATAAAAAAGAAAGTCATAGCCAGGCTCGGTGGCTCAGCCTGTAATCCCGCGCCTTTGGGAGGCTGAGGTGAGTGGATTGCCTGAGCCCGTGGGTTCGAGACC